>NW_016818029.1:281282-297840 GCF_001698545.2 Rhinopithecus bieti | reverse complement strand
AAAAAAAAAAAAAAAAAAAAAAAAATCCTATAAGAAAGGTACTATTTACTATCATTTCCATTTTGCAGATGATATTGAGTAATTTGCTCAAGATCACACAGCTAGGCAGTGCTGCCTTTAGGTGTGACCCAGTACATTCTCACCTATGGTGGCCATGGGAGAGACACCTTCTGCTAGAGGAAAGGAGAGGGAAGAGTAAAAAGGACTTTGTCTTGCAACTTGGGTACCAGCTCAGCCACAGTAAAATAAAGTACCACACAGACCCCTAAGGTCCCCAATTCCAGGCCTTAGCTCCTGGATGGCATTTCTAGATCTGCCCTAGGGCTGAAGGAAACCTGCTGTCCTGAAGGGAGATACTAAGACCCAGCAGGATTCACCTGCTTACTAAAGGGTCCTTGTGCCTTGAATAAACATCAGCAGTAGCCAGGCCATTGTTGCCATGGACCTGGGGCTCATGGTGGTGGTGGACCTGGGGAGAGACTTCTGCTTGAGGAAAGAAGAGGGAAGAATAAAAAGGTCATTTTCTTGCAATGTGGGTACCAGCTTAGCCACAGTAAAATAAAGTACCAAATAGATTCCTAAAGTTCCCGATTCCAGGTCCTAGCTTCCAGACAGCATATCTAGACCCACCCTGGGCCAGAAGGGAACCCACTGCCCTGAAGGGAAAGACATAAGGCTGGCAGGATTCATCACCTCTTGACTAATGAGCCCTTAGGCCTTGAGTAAACATAAGCAACAGCCAGGCAATAATTGACACAGGCCTTGGGCGAGACCCAGTACTTTACTGGCTTTAGGTGTGATCCAGCACAGTCCCAGCAATGGTGGCCACAAGAGTGCTTGTGTCACCCTTCCCCCAACTCTGGGCAGCTCAGCATGCAGAGAGAGATTCCATTTGAGGGAAAGTAGGGAAGAGAATAGAAGACTGCCTGGTAATCCAGGGAATGCTCCCAGTTCTTATCTAAGACTACCAAGGCAGTACTTCTACAAGTCTGCAAGAGTTATGGCATTACTGGGATTGGGGTGCCTCCTAATGCATATATGGCTTCAGTGACCAAAGACTTAGATCACAACACTCAATTCCCTTTGAGTACTTGGAAAACATTCTCAAGAAGGGTGAGTGCAAACAAGCCCACATTGTGAAGATTAGAATAAATACCTAACTCCTCAGTACCTAGACATTGATGAATATTCACAAGCATCAAGACCATCCAGAAAAACAGGACCTTACCAAATGAACCAAATAAGGAACCAGTAACCAATCCCAGAGTGACAGAGACATGTGAACTTCTAGAGAGAGAATTCAAAATTGCCGTTTTGAGGAAGCTCAATGAACTTCAAGGTAACACAGAAAAGGAATTCAAAATCCTATGAGATAAATTTAACAGAAATTGAAATAAATTCTAAAAATCAAGGAGAAATTCTGGAGCTGAAAATTTCAATTGAGAAATTGAAGAATGCATCAGAGTCTCTCTACAGCAGAATGGCTTAAATAGAAGAATGTATTAGTGAGCTTCAAGACAGGCTATTTGAAAATGCAAGGGCAAGATGGGAACGGTGGCTCACACCTATAATGCTAGCTCTTTGAGAGACTGAGGTGGGTGGAGCGCTTGAACTCAGGAGTTCAAGACTAGCCTTGGCAACATGGTGAAACCCCATCTCTCCAAAAATACAGAAATTAGCGGGGCATAGTGGTTTGCACCTGTAGTCCCAGCTACTTGGGAGGCTGAGGCAGGAAGATTGTTTGAGCCCAGGAGGTAGAGGTTGCAATGAGCTGAGATCATGCCACTGCACTCCAGCCTGGGTGACAGAGCGAGAACTTATCTCAAAAAAAAAAAAAAAAAAGCAGAGTAGACAGAAAAAAAAGAATAAAAATGATTTTAAAAAATGCCTTCAAGATCCAGAAAATAGCCCCCAAAAGGGCAAATCTAAGAGTTATTGGATTAAAGAGGAGGTAGAGAGAGAGATTGGAGTAAAAAGTTTATTCATAGAGATAATAACAAAGAACTTTCCGAACCTAGAGAAATATATCAATATTCAAGTATAGGAAGGTCATAGATCACCAAGCAGATTTAACCCCAATAAGACCATATCAAGACATTTAATAATCAAACTCCCAAAGGTCAAGGATAAAGAAAGGATCCTAAAAGCAGCAAAAGAAAAGAAACAAGTAACACATAAAGGAGTTCCAATACTTCTGGCAACAGACTTTCCAGTGGAAATCTTGCAGGCCAGGACACAGTGGCATGACATATTTAAAGTACTGAAAGAAAAAATGTTTATCTTAGAAAACTATATCCTGTGGAAATATCCTTCAAACATGAAGAAGAAATAAAGACTTTCCCAGATAAATGAAAGCTGAGGGATTTTGTCAACACTGGACCTGTCTTATAAGAAATGCTAAAGGGAATTAATGAGCAATAAGAAATCATCTGAACATATAAAATTCACTGGTAATAGTGAGTACACAGAAAAATACAGAATACTACCACACTACAATTGTGGTGTGTAAACTACTCAAATCTTGAGTAGGAATACTAAAAGATGAACCTATCAAAAATAACAGTTATGGCCAGGCATGGTGGCTCACACCTGTAATCCCAGCACTTTGGGAGGCCGAGGCGGGTGGATCACGAGGTCAGGAGATCGAGACCATCCTGGCTAACACAGTGAAACCCTGTCTCTACTAAAAATACAAAAAATTAGCTGGGCGTGGTGGCAGGCGCCTGTAGTCCCAGCTACTCGGGAGGCTGAGGCAGGAGAATGGTGTGAACCCGGGAGGTGGAGCTTGCAGTGAGCCCAGATCGCGCCACTGCACTCCAGTCTGGGAGACACAGTAAGACTCCATCTCAAAATAAATAAATAAATAAATAAATAAATAAATAAATAACTACAATAACTTTTAAGATATAGATAGTGTAATAAGATAGAAATAGAAACAACAAAGAGTTAAAAGTGAGAGGCAGGGATGAAGTAAAAGTATAATTTTTATTAGTTTTCCCTTGGCTTGTTAGTTAGTTTGTTTGTTTTTGCAAACAGAGTTAAGCTACCAGTTTTAAATAATGGGTTATAAGACGTTACTTGCAAGCCTCATGGTAACCTTGAATTAAAAAACTCACAACAGATACACAAAAAATAAAAAGCAAGACATTGAAACATACTACCAGAGAAAATCATTTTCACAAAAATGAAGACAGAAAAGAAGGAAGGAAGGGAGATAAAACCACAAAACAACCAGAAAACAACACACTGGCAGGAGTAAGTCCCCACTTACCAACAATAACATTGACTGTAAATGAACGAAACTCTCCAATTAAAAGACATAGAGTGGCTGAATGGATACAAAAACAAGACCCAATTATCTGTTACCTACACAAAACACATTTTACTTATAAGGACACACATACTAAAATAAAGGGATGGAAAAGACATTCTGTGCAAATGGAAATGAAAAAAAGCAGGAGTAGCTATACTTAGACAAAGTAGATTTCAAGTCAAACACTATAAAAATAGGCAAAGAAGGTCATTATATAATGATAAAGGGGTCAATTCAGAAAGATAATACAACAATTATATATATATGTATATATATACACACACACCCAACAATGGAGCATTCAGATATACAAAGCAAATATTAGAGCTAAAGAGAGAGATAGACCCCAATACAATAACAGCTGGAGACTTCAGCACCCCACTTTCAGCATTGCACAGATCATCCAGACAGCAAATCAACGAAGAAACATCAGATTTAATCTGCACTATACACCAAATGGACCTAGTAGATGTTTACAGAACATTTCATCCAATGGCTACAGAATAAACATTCTTCTCCTCAACACATGGATCATTCTCAAGAACAGACCATTTATTAGGCTACAAAAACACTGCAATCATCTTAAGTATTTTCTCTGTCCACAATGGAATAAAATGAGAAATCAATAACATAAGGAACTTTGAAAACTATATAAACACATGGAAATTAAACAATGCTCCTGAATGACCAGTGAATCAATGAAGAAATTAAGAAAGAACTTTAAAGATTTCTTGAAATTCTGGCATGGCATTGATTGAAAAAATAATTTAAAATTTAAAAAATATTTTAAAAGGAAAAAATGTCTTGAAACAAATAAAAATAAAAACACAACATACCAAAACCTATGGGATACAGCAAAAGCAGTAGTGAGAGGAAAGTTTATAGCAATAAATGCCTACATCAAAAAAGAGGAAAATCTTCGGCTGGGCGCGGTGGCTCAAGCCTGTAATCCCGGCACTTTGGGAGGCCGAGACGGGCGGATCACGAGGTCAGGAGATCGAGACCATCCTGGCTAACACGGTGAAACTCCGTCTCTACTAAAAAATACAAAAAATTAGCCGGGCCCAGTGGCGGGCGCCTGTAGTCCCAGCTACTGGGGAGGCTGAGGCAGGAGAATGGCATAAACCCGGGAGGCGGAGCTTGCAGTGAGCTGAGATCTGGCCACTGCACTCCAGCCTGGGCCACACAGCGAGACTCCATCTCAAAAAAAAAAAAAAAAAAAAGAGGAAAAACTTCAAATAAACAACTTAGTGATGTATCTTAAAGAACCAGAAAGGCAAGAGCAAACCAAACCCAAAGTTAGTAGAAGAAATAATAAAGATCAGAGCAGAAATAAACAAAAATGAAATTAAAAAAATACAAAAGAGCAATAAAATGAAAGTTCATTTTTTTGAAAAGATAAACAAAATCAACAAACCTTTAGCCAGACTAGGAAAAAAGAGAGAAGACTCAGATAAATAAAATCAGAGATGAAAAAGGAGACATTATAACTGATACCACAGAAGTTCAAAAGATCATTAGAGACTATTATGAGTAACCATATGCCAATAAATAGGAAAACCTAGAAGAAATGAATAAATTCCAAGACACACACAACCTACCAAGACGGAACCATGAAGAGATTCAAAGCCTGAAGAGACCAAAACAATAATGAGATCAAAGCTATAATAAAAAGTATGCCAGCAAAGAAAAACCTGGGACTCTATGGCTTCGCTGCTAATTTTACAAAACATTTAAAAGAAAAGCTAATACTAATCCTACTCACACTACTCCAAAAAATAGAGGAGGAGTGAATTCTTCCAAACTCATTCTATGAGGTCAGTATTACCCAGATACCAACACCAAAGACATGTTAAAAAAAAGAAAGAAAGAAAGAAAGAAAGAAAGAAAGAAAGAAAGAAAGAAAGAAAGAAAAGAAAAAAGGAACAAAAAGAGAAAAGAAAACTATAGGCCAATATCTCTGATGAACATTGATGCAAAAATCCTTAACAAAATACTAGCAAACTGAATTCAACAACACATTAAAAAATAATTCATTATGACCAAGTGGAATTTACCTCAACAATGCAAGAATGATTTAACATATGCAGATCAAACAATGTGATACATCATATCAACAGAATGAAAGATAAAAACCATCTGATCATTTCAATTAATCTTGAAATATTATTTGATAAAATTCAATATCCCTTCATGATGAAAACCCTCAAAAACTGGGTAATGTGTTGAATGTACCTCAACATGATAAAAGTCATATATGACAGACCCACAGTTAGTATCACACATAATGGGAAAAAACTGAAAGCCTTTCTTCTAAGATTGGGAATACAACAAGGATGCCCACTTTCACCACTATTTGTTTGTTTGTTTGAGACGCAGTTTCATTCTTGTCACCCAGACTGGAATGCAGTGGTGCAATCTCGGCTCACTGCAACCTCCGCCTCTCGGGTTCAAGCAATTTTCCTGCCTCAGTCTCCCAAGTAGCTGGGATTACAGGTGCCTGCCACTGCACACAGCTAATTTTTGTACTTTTTAGTAGAGATGGGGTTTTGCCATGTTGGCCAGGCTGGTCGTGAACTCCTGACCTCAGGTGATCCACCCGCCTAATCCTCTCAAAGTGCTGGGATTACAGGAGTGAGCCACCATGCATGGCCCCACTTTCACCACTGTTATTCAACATACTACTGGAAGTCCTAGCTAGAGCAATCATAAAAGAGAAAAAAAAAAAAGGGCATACAAATTGGAAAAGAAGAAGTCAAATTATCCTTGTTTGCAGATAATACGATCTTATATTTGGAAAAACCTAAAGACTCCCAAGAAATCTATTAAAGCTAATAAACAAATTTCATAAAGTTGCAGGATACAAAGCCAGCATACAAAAACAGTAGCATTTCTATATGCCAACAGCAAACAATCTGAAAAAGAAATCAAGATAGTATCCCATGTACAATAACTACAAATAAAATTAGATACCTAGAAATAAGGGTAATGAAAGAAGTGGTGTTCTCTACCATGACAACTATAAAACATTGATGAAAAAAGTTGAAAAGGACACAAATAAATGGAAATATATTCCATGTTCATGGATTGGAAAAATCAATATTGTTAATATGTCTACACTACTGAATCAATCTACAGATTTAAAGCAATCTTTGTCAAAATACCAATGACATTCTTCACACAAACAGAAAAAAAAATCATGCTAAAATGTATATGGAACCACCAAAAACCTAGAATAGTCATAATCATTTTGAGCAAAAAGAACAAAACTGGAGGAATCACATTACTTGACTTCAAATTATGTCACAGAGCTATAGTAACTGAAACAGCAAGGTACTGGCATAAAACAGATACATAGACCAATGGGACAGAATAGAGAATCCAGAAATCAATCTATACATCTACAGTGAATTCATTTTCAACAAAAGTGCCAAGAACATACATTGGGGACAGGACAGTCTCTTCAATAAATGATGATGGAAAAACTGGATATCCATATGTGGAATAATAAAACTAGATTACTATCTCTTGACATATACAAAAATTGAATATAAATGGATTAAAGACTTAAATATAATACCTGAAACTGTAAAACAACTAAAAGAAAACATTGGAGAAACTCTCCAGGACATTGGTCTGGGCCAAGATTTCTTGAGTAATATCTCCTAAGCACAAGCAACCAACGCAAAAATGGACAAATTGAATCACATCAAGTTAAAAAGCTTTTGGACAGCAAAGGATATTATCAATGAATTGAAAAGACAAAGTGAAGTGGGAGAAAATATTTACACACTATCTATCTAACAAGGGATTAATAAATAGAAGATTAATGCATAACTCAATGGGGAAAAATAATAATCCAATTTAAATGGGCAAAAGATCTAAATAGACATTTCTCAAAAGAAGACATACAAATGGCAAGCAGGTGCCTGAAAAGGTGTTCAACATTATTGATCATCAGAGAAATGCAAACCAAAACAAAATGGGATATCATCTCACCCCAGTTAAAGTGGCTTGTATCCAAAAGACAGGCAATAAGGCAAGAATGCACAGAAATGAGAACCCTCATACACTGTTGGTGAGAATGTAAATCAATACATCAATTATGCAGAACAGTATGGTGTTTCCTCAAAAAACTAAAAAACTGCCATATGATCCAGCAATCCCACTGCTAGGTATACACACAAAATAAAGAAAATCAGTATATCGAAGAGATATCTGCACTCCATGTTCACTGCATCACTATTCATAATAGCCAAGATTTGGAAATCAACCTAAGTGTTCATCAATAGGTGAATGGATAGAGAAAATATGGTACACATACACAGTGGAGTACTATTCAGCCACAAAAAGAATAAGATCCTGTCATTTGCAACACAGATGGAATTGGAACACATTATGTTAAGTGAAATAAGCCAGGCACAGAAAGGTAAACTTTGCATGTTCTCAATCATTTGTGAAAGGTAAAAATTAAAACAATTGAATGCATGGAGATAGAGTGTAGAATGATGATTACCAGAGGCTAGGAAAGATAGTGAAGGTGGGTGCAAGTGGGGATGGTTAATACATACAAAAATATAGTTTGGTAGAATGAATAAGATCTAGTATTTGACAGCACAACAGGGTGACTACAGCCAACAATAATTTATTGTACATTTTAAAATAATTAAGAGTATAATCTGAATGTTTATATCACAGAGAAATGATAAAAACTTGAGGTGATGATACCCCATTTACCCTGATGAGATTATTGCTCATTGTATGCCTGTATGAAAATATCTCATGCACTTCATAAATATATATACCTACTGCATACCCGTAAAAATTAAAAATAAAAAAATTATTAAAGGGCTGGGCGTGGTGGCTTACACCTGTAATCACAGCACTTTGGGAGGCTGAGGCGGGCGAATCACTTGAGGTCAGGAGTTTGAGATCAGCCTGACCAACACGGTGAAACCCCATCTCTACTAAAAATACAAAAATAGCTGGGCATGATGGCAGGTGCCTGTAAACCCAGGTACTTGGCAGGCTGGGACAGGAGAATTGCTTGAACTCAGGAGGCAGAGGTTGCAGTGAGCCGAGATCATACCACTGCACTCCAGCCTGGGTGACACAGCAAGGCTCCATCTCAAAAAAAAAAAAAAAAAAAAAAAAAAAAAAGAAAGAAAAGAAAAAAATATATATGTTTGGAAAAAAGATAACACAGATAGGAAGTGGCAGTGTCTTTAAGGAAACTAGTGTAGTGGAGAGATGTGGGCTTTAGACTCAAACAAATGCAGACCGAGTTTATCACTTTCCTCCAAATCCGTCCCCTTTTCTGTGTTCCTCAACACAGAGACTGGCATCACCAAACACTTAGATGCCCAAGCTTGTACCTGGAAAGACATGCTTGGCTCCTCCTTTTGCCTTGAGATTTCCCAAATGCTTCATATATGTGGGAACTACACTAAAACCTTTATAGGAATTCTCTTCTAGTTCTTATGATGACCTTACAAGGTAAGTACTAATAGTATCCCCATTTTGACCCAATTTTTACTCTCATCTTGCAAATGAGAAACATGATATTTAAAAAGGTTATAGTAATGCCCTGTACAATGTCACAAGCAATTCAATGTCCAATGGTTCTGCTGTCAGGAAACAGGGCAAAGATTCCTGGTGGTTACAGAATCTTTTTTCATGACCATTACTGCATACCAGTCCCTGAAAATCTTTTGGTTCTACTTCCCAAATACCTCAGCATTGACCTTGACTCCAGGCTGCTATGGGTTCTCCCCTGTGGCAGCCTCTCAACCAGCATGACCTTTTTGAATCCATTCTCCATTCTATAGTTAGAATGTGATCACATCACTCCCCTACTAAATCTTCACAGGCTTTACAATATCTGAACTACTCAGTCTTCAGTTTACTCCTCCCCAGTCACCTTGGGCACACTCCCACAACAGTTCCAGTCACCCTGAAAGCCTCCCAAAACATCAGGCCTAAGATTACTCTTCTGTCCACCCTCTCACATTTTCCTCTTCACCTGGCTAACTCCTAACTCATTCTTGATGTCTTAGCATGGAGATCACTTTTTCTAACAGCTTTCCTCAGTGCTATAAGTTGAGTTGATGGTACTCTCGTAAGAGCCACAGCACATGATAGATGTTTTAGTTCACTTTTGTATTGCTATAAAGGAATATCCGAAGCTGGGGAATTTACAAATAAAAGAGGTTTAATTGGCTCACAATTCTACAGACTGTACAAGCATGGCACCAACATCTGCTCAGCTTCTGGTGAGGGCCTCAGGAAGCTTATAATCATAGCAGAAGGTAAAGTGGGAGCAGGCATGTCATGTGGCAAGAGTGGGAGCAAGAGAGAGGGGAAAGGTGCCACATTCTTTTAAACGAACAGATCTCATGTAAAATACCAGAGTGAGAACTCACTCATCACCCAGGGGATGATGCTAAGCCATTCATGAGGGATCATGACAACTATAAAACATTGATGAAAAAAATGGAAAAGGATACAAATAAATGGAAATATATTCCATGTTCATGGACTGGAAGAATCAATATTGTTAATGTGTCCACACTACCCAAAGCCCCATGATCCAACCTCCTCCCACCAGGTCCCACCTCCAACACTGGGGATTATATTTCAACATAAGATTTGGAAGGGACAAATATCCAAACTATATTATTCTGCCACTGCACCCCCAAATCTCATGTCCTTCTCACATTTCAAAATACAATCATGCCTTCGTAATAGTTCCCTAAAGTCTTAACTTGTTCCAGCTTTAACTCAAAAGTTCAAAAGTCCAAAGTCTCATCTGAAACTCAAGGCGAAGTTCCTTCTATTTACAAACCTGTAAAATAAAAAACAAGTTATTGAATTCAAAGATACAATGGTAGTACAGGCATTGGGTAAACATTCCCATTCCAAAAGGGAGGAGTTGGCCAAAAGAAAGGGGTAATAGGCCCATGCAGGTCTGGAACCCCGAGGGAAGGCATTAAATCTTAAAGCTCCAACACAATCCTTGATTCTAGGTCCTGCATCCTGATATGAGGGATAGGCTTCCAAGGCCTTGAGCAGCCTTGCCTACGTGGCTTTGCAGGATGCAGCCCATGTGGTTGCTCTCACAGGTTGGAGTTGAGTGCTTGCATGTTTTCCAGGCAGAGGGTGCAAGCTGCTAGTGAATCTATCATTCCGGAATATGGAGGATGGTGGGTGATGTGGTTTGGCTCTGTGTCCCCACCCAAATCTCATCTTGAATTGTAATAATCCCCACGTGTCAAGGGCAGGCCTAGGTGAAGATAATTGAATCATGAGGGCAGTTCCCCCCATACTGTTGTCATAATAGTGAGTTCTCACAAGATCTGATAGGTTTACAAGAGGCTTCCCCCTTCACTTGGTTCTCACTTCTCTCACCTGCCACCATGTAAGACGTTCCTGTTTCACTTCTGCCATGATTGCAAGTTTCCTGAGGACTCCCCAGCCATGTTGAACTGTGAGTCAATTAAACCTCTTTCCTTTATAAATTACCCAGTTTCAGGTATGTCTTTGTTAGCAGCATGAGAACAGACTAATACAGTGGGCCACTCCCGATAGCTCCATGAGGTAGTGCCCTGGTGGGGACACTGTGGTGGGGGCTGGAATCCACATTTCCCCTAGGCATTGCCTTAGTAGAGTTTCTCTGTAGGAGCTCCACTCCTGTGGCAGGCTTCTGCCTGGACACCCAGGCTTTTCCATACATCCGAAATCTAGGAGGAAACCATCAAGTCTTCTTCACACTTGCATTCTGAGCACCTGCAGAATTAACACCACATGGAAACTGCCAAGACTTATGTATTATACCCTCCAGAACTTCAGCATAAGCTGTACCTGCGCCCCTTTGAGCCAAGGCTGGAGCCAGAACAGCCAGGATGTGGGAAGCAGTGTCCTGAGCTTCCACAGAGCGGTGATGTCCTGGACCTGGTCCCTGAAACTATTCTTTCCTCCTAAGCCTGTGAGCCTGTGATGGCAGGGAATTCCTAGAAGATCCCTGAAATGCCTTTGAGGCCCTTTTCCCATTGTCTTGGCTATTAGCACTTGGCTCCCATTTAGTCATGCTAATCTCTCTAGCAAGTGGTTATTCTGCAGTCTGCTTGTGTTTCTCTCCTGAAAGTGCTTTTTCTTTCTCTGCCATATAGCAAGGCTACAGATTTTCCAAACTTTTACAGTCTGCTTCCCTTTTAAGTGTAGGTTCCAACTTTAAGTCATTTCTTTGCTCCTGCATCTGCTTGTAGGTGATTAGAAGCAGCCAGGGCACATCTTGAATGCTTTGTTGCTTAGAAATTTTTTCTGCCAGATATTCTAGGTCATCACTCTCTCTTTTTTTTTTTTTTTGAGATGGAGTTTCACTCTTGTTGCTCAGGCTAGAGTGCAACGGTGTGATCTCAGCTCACTGCAACCTCCGCCTCCCCAGTTCAAGTGATTCTCCTGCTTCAACCTCCCGAGTAGCTGGGATTATAGGCATGTGCCACCATGCCCAGCTAATTTTGTATTTTTAGTAGAGAAGGTGTCTCTCCATGTTGGTCAGGCTGGTCTTGAACTCCCGTCCTCAGGTGATCTGCCTGCCTTGGCCTCCCAAAGTGCTGGGATTACAGGCATGAGCCACCATGCTCCACCAGTCATCACTCTTAAGTTCAAACTCCCACAGACCCCTAGGGTATGAACATAGTAAAGCCAGGCTCTTTGTTAGGGCATAACATGGGTAACCTGTACTGCAGTTCCCAATAATTTCCTCATTTCCGTCTGAGACCTCATCAGCCTGGATTTTACTGTCAACATCTCTATCACCATTTGGTCACAACCATTTAACCAGCCTTGAAGAAGTTCCAAACCTTCTCTCATCTTCCTGTCTTCTTCTGAGCCCTCCAAACTCTTGCAACCTCTGCCTGTTACCCAGTTCCAAAGCCACTTCCACATCTTCAAATATCTTTATAGCTACACCCCACTCATCAGTACAAATTTTCTCTATCAATCCACTTTTGCATTACTATAAAGATATACCAGAGACTGGGCAATTTATAAAGAACAGAAGTTTAACTGGGTCACAGTTCTGCAGACTATACAAGCATGGCCCCAACATCTACTCAGCTTCTGGTGAGGGCTTCAGGAACTTTTGGTTATGGCAGAAGGCAAAGTGGGAGCAGGCACATCACATGGTGACAGTGGAAGCAGTAGCTTATCTGTTTACTTTTTAAAACTTCTTCACTGGGCTGAGTAAGGTGGCTCAGGCCTGTAATCCCAGCACTTTGGGAAGCAGAGGTGGGAAGACTGCTTGAGCCCAGGAGTTCAAGGTCAGCCCTGGGCAGCACAGTGAGATCCTATCCCTAATTAAAGAAAAAGAATTAATAAAAAAAGAAAACCCCTCCATTAGACTGACAGGAAGGATCTATGTGCCTCATGATCCCATCTTCAAAGCCTAGCATGGTACCATTATAGTTATTCAGTGAGTACAGAAAGGGTGAATTAATCTTGGTTCCACTACTAATTAGTTATTTGCAGGTAGCTACTAAGCTCAATTTCAGAAACCATAAAATTGGAACAAATATGCAGACTGAGTACAGACACTGGCCTCCCTTTCCTGTCCTAAATTCTGAAAAAGACAAAAAAATTAAATTAAATTAAATTAAATTACATTGGAGCAATAACCAGGAAACTTAGCTGACATAATATATTTAAAGTTCCTGGTACTCTAGAAGTATTATGCAAAATTGGTAACAATAGATAACACTGGGAAGGGGATCACAGGCTGGGAACCATGGGTGGAAGAGTCTAACTTTAGTATCCTTCATAACCCTTGGACACGTATGCGCTTCTAAAAAAAACAAAAACCACATAAATTAAAAAAGAAAGCTGTGCCCAACACACACTGGGCATTTAACAAAGGTGAGTTTTCTTCATAGAAAACAAGCCGAATACAACTGGTTAGCAGCAATATCAGGACTGAAACACAGGACTCCAAGTCTTTGCAGTCTTTCTATGGAGCAGTGATTGTTTTAGATAAAATGATAGCCCAAAACGCAGTTGCGAGATGCAGCTGCAATCGCTGCGGTAGGTCCAGAAGTTTTTGTACTTAATTTCATTTCATTTGGAGCTAAGAGGTCTAATTTGATGATTTTCAATCTCTTCTCCCCTGTCCTGATTTTAAAAGCCTTTCTTTTTTTTTTCTTTTTTCTTTTTAGGTGTATGTGGTAATATTAGAATTTAATTCTAATTTAATTTAGGAAACTATGATTCTTAAAAGAGAAAGTAAAGCATGTGAATAAACTTTGAAGTGTTCACCTTAGTTTGGGACCAAACTGCCTGGATCTTTGTAAAAATCGGTTTTGTGTGTCAAGGAGGAGTTTAAGGTCTTTCCGACCACCTTGTGCTCCCCTTTTCTGCGCAGCCATGTATCACGTGGAGTTGCTCCTAACCACACCTCACATGCCCCTGAGCCATATTTCCTAATTTCTTCTGGGCTGGACTTCCCATTCTCCACCAGCAGCTCCAGTATCCCAAACTTTCTAGTCCTGCTGATCCTCCCAGCGACAGGGTAGAACTGGAGGGCAGTGTCTGGTCTGTTTTCTAAGAAATTTATGAATTCTATTATCTTTACAAATACAAGATGATAAAATATCTTTTCCATATTTTTTATTTATCTTTTATAAAATGAAATGAAACTCCTATGATCGATTCAGGAAGGTGGTTATGGCTGGGTGGTTCATGGGGATTTTGGGGTTTCTTTGGTTAGTTTTGTTTTGTTTTTTGTCTTTTAATCTTAGGCTGTTTAAGTTGAAGCATTCTCAGATGTTTGGGGGGAAACATCCTCTTAAAATGGACCCTTGTGCTTGCCTTCTGGGGAGGCGGTCCTGACCAGGTGAATCATAAGGCATTTATGCATATTTTACACACAGACTGCACCCACCCCTTCCCCGAGCCTTTGCCTCTTGGCTGGTTGTGCTGCTTTCCCCTTACTTTGCTACATTTCTATAGTTAAGTTGGTTTTACNTTCTTCTGGGCTGGACTTCCCATTCTCCACCAGCAGCTCCAGTATCCCAAACTTTCTAGTCCTGCTGATCCTCCCAGCGACAGGGTAGAACTGGAGGGCAGTGTCTGGTCTGTTTTCTAAGAAATTTATGAATTCTATTATCTTTACAAATACAAGATGATAAAATATCTTTTTCCATATTTTTTATTTATCTTTTTATAAAATGAAATGAAACTCCTATGATCGATTCAGGAAGGTGGTTATGGCTGGGTGGTTCATGGGGATTTTTGGGGTTTCTTTGGTTAGTTTTGTTTTGTTTTTTGTCTTTTTAATCTTAGGCTGTTTAAGTTGAAGCATTCTCAGATGTTTGGGGGGAAACATCCTCTTAAAATGGACCCTTGTGCTTGCCTTCTGGGGAGGCGGTCCTGACCAGGTGAATCATAAGGCATTTATGCATATTTTACACACAGACTGCACCCACCCCTTCCCCGAGCCTTTGCCTCTTGGCTGGTTGTGCTGCTTTCCCCTTACTTTGCTACATTTCTATAGTTAAGTTGGTTTTACTTGAATGATTCATGTTTAGGGGAAAATGAAAATCTCCCTTAAAATTTGTTTCATCTCCTCCTGCAAAAAAAATAAATGAAGTGGCAGAGGTAAAAAAAAAAAAAATGACAGCCCAGGAAAGTAGCACCTTCAGCTGACCCCTTCCACACTCTGTATTTGTCATCTGTGTACCTGTGATGAAAGGTGATTTGCTGGGCCGATGACAACAGTCATGAGTCATATTTGTATTATACAATGGACAAGTTTGCCATATACTAGCAAGAATAAGCATATGATTCCTCTTGGCATGTATGAAATGTGCCCTACATTAAAAAATGAACATCGTACAAACAATATGCAAATGTTATGAACATTGTCTCAGAATGGCAGGCTGGCTCAATGCAAAGATTCTGGATTTTGGAGAAAAATTCTAAAAACCTTGCTTTTAAATCCCAGTTCAGTCTTTACTAATTTTGTAACCTTAGGTAAGTTATTCAACCTCTCTAAGCCTTATTATTATTAATTTTTTTCAGATTCAACATGGTTGTAATAATATGGCAAAGTGATTCTTTGACTTTTAAAAGCAGTTTTCTTGATTTTACTCTTGAAACCAAAAAAAAGTAGTATCAGACACATCCTGATTGGCAAATGGATTTTTTCCATCTATGAAATAACAAGTAGGATTAGTTTTCCTTTGACTATAGAGGCCAAAAATCAGTTTAAGAAATTTTAGTTTTGACTATTGCTTACCAGAATGACCACTGCATTTCTGAGACTGCAAGGCTGTTGATTCTGTTTTGTTGTGAGACTGGCCACAGGCCCACACAGTCCAGGCCCATTCAAATAGCTGCCTGAAATGCCTTTCCTGAAGTCAGATCTGCCAGGAGGGTATCAGTTGTGGGGATTCTTGCTTTGGCACATAAAATTGGGGTTAAAGATGTAGAAAGTGTTAACATTTACTATGGAGTTAAGTCCTTGCTTATCTTGTTACTCTCCACTCCACACACAGCTCACCCTAAGCCCAAATCTACCACGTATCACTTTACAGAAAGAAGGCTGAATATAAAGTCTCCTACCAAAATAGATATTGAATGTACGTGTCTTCTCATTATGGAGATTTTAGTCACTCTGAGGTTTCTCTCTTGAGAGTCGCCAAGATGTGAGCTGAAATGAGTCGATATAATGACTTGTGTTTGGGAGTCTCTGGTGTTGTAGAGGAGTGTGTCATAAAGTGGGAGCCCGAATTTCAGAGTCCATCTGGAGCGCACATGTTGTTTACATCTATAACGACATAAAGGTGATGAACAACCCAAGAGGGTTTTGCCAACAAACAGAAACATCTACCACACAACAGTTATGATGTCCAAAATATTAAAACCCAGTTAGAAATTAAATGAACATGTTTACAAAGCTATTTTCAGGCACATTACTTTATCTTAGAGTTCTTGGATTTGGGATTCTGGCACAGAAAATCTAATTTTTCGGAAAAAAAGTTATTACATTGCCGGGCGCGGTGGCTCAAGCCTGTAATCCCAGCACTTTGGGAGGCCGAGACAGGCGGATCACGAGGTCAGGAGATCGAGACCATCCTGGCTAACATGGTGAAACCCCGTCTCTACTAAAAATACAAAAACTAGCCGGGCGAGGTGGCGGGCGCCTGTAGTCCCAGCTACCCGGGAGGCTGAGGCAGGAGAATGGCGTAAACC
>NW_016818029.1:278656-280856 GCF_001698545.2 Rhinopithecus bieti | reverse complement strand
AAAAAAAAAAAAAAAAAAAAACGCTAGAGAGGAAACAAAGTCTTAAGAATATGTAGGGAAATAAAGCTTTTAAAAAAGCTAATAATATCTTCAGAGAAGTAAACAGATGTTACAAGGATAGGATGAAATAAAAATAACAAAAAATAACTGTTAGAAATTTGAAAGAATAATGGAATCTTAAAACTTAGATGGTTTAGATGATAAAGCTGAGAAACTCTCTAGGAAAATAAAGCTAAGAGACAAAGAAAAGGACAACAGGAAAGAAAAGACAATCAGAGGATCACTCTACAAGGTACAAGATTTCAATAAACAGGAGTTCCAGAAAGAGAGAAAGAGAACAGAAAAATTGATGGGGAGGAGCTCATAATAAATCAATAATTCAAGATTTCGAAAACCAAAGGATATGAGCTGCCAGACTGATAGCGCCCAAAAAGTACCTAGACAATGGATGGAAATAGACCATTGTGAAATGTCAGGCCCTTATAAATAGGAGAAAATCCAATAAGCTTTCACAGGGAAAAAGCAGGTATCAAGACCGGGAATTCAAATGTCAGAAGACAATATGACATAGTAATCATGAACTTGTACAAGAGACAAGATGCCATTTTCAGTTTCTATAAAATAAAGTGAAACAGTAGGTAGAAGTTTAAAATAACGATTAAGGGGAGAAACCTTATTTCTAAAACATTTACCTGTTGGACAGGAAATTGAAAGCAAATGCTCAGTGTTTTGGAGTTGGATTGCAAAATAGATTATAGCAAGGATTTCTTCTTAATCATTATATATCAACAAAACTACAGTAAGAATAGTTGACCTGGGCAACTAATCATTAAGCTCTGCCAACATATATTAGCTTGTGCACTCCTCATGACAATTCCAACTGGCAAAAATAATTAACATAATTTTCAAAACAAAGTTATGCTAATTAAGTAATTTTCTCAAGGTTTCATATAGTTGGGTAAGAGGAGGAGCTAGAATTCAAACTCCAAAATCTGTTTTATTTAACTACTATGCCACACAGCCTTGAAAAATAATGTTGCAGCCAGGTGGCTCATTTCTGTAATCCTAGCACTGCGGAAGGCCAAGGCGGGTGGATTGCTTGAGTCCAGAAGTTTGAGACCAGCCTGGGCAATATTTGAAACTCCGTCTCAGGTCGGGCGCGGTGGCTCAAGCCTGTAATCCCAGCACTTTGGGAGGCTGAGACGGGCGGATCACGAGGTCAGGAGATCGAGACCATCCTGGCTAACCCGGTGAAACCCCGTCTCTACTAAAAAATACAAAAAAAAAAAAAACTAGCCGGGCGAGGTGGCCGGCGCCTGTAGTCCCACCTACTCGGGAGGTTGAGGCAGGAGAATGGCGTGAACCCGAGAGGCGGAGCTTGCAGTGAGCTGAGATCTGGCCACTGCACTCCAGCCTGGGCGACAGAGCGAGACTCCGTCTCAAAAAAAAAAAGAAACTCCGTCTCTACAAAAAATACAAAAATTAGCCGGGTGTGGTGGCATGTGCCCGTAGTCCCAGCTACTTAGGATAGGGGGTTGAGGCAGAAGAATTGCTTGTGCCTGGGAGGTGGAGGCTGCAGTGAGCTTAGATCACACTACATACTACTGCACTCAAGCCTGGGTGACAGAGAGAGACTCTGTCTCAAAAGAAAGAAAAAAAAAAGAAAAAGAATGTTCACATTTAAAATTTTCAGGCACATCCTATAATGTTCACATTTAAATATTTGTATACCTTAATATTTCTACTAACACTGATTTCTTTTTTATTTTTTTGAGACAGAGTTTCACTCTTATTGCCCAGGCTGGAGTGCTATGGTGTGATCTTGGCTCACCACAACCTCTGCCTCCTGGGTTCAAGCGATTCTCCTGCCTCAGCCTCCCGAGTAGCTGGGATTATAGGCATGCACCACCACGCCTGGCTAATTTTGTATTTTTACTAGAGATAGGGTTTCTCCATGTTGATCAGGCTGGTCCCAAACTCCTGACCTCAGGTGACCCACCCGCCTCAGCCTCCCAAAGTGCTGAGATTACAGGCGTGAGCCACCATACCCGGCCAACACTGACTTCTTAGAGATAGCAGAAAACGGTGTATCAGAACTCTATTTTATATCTTTATATTTTGAGCAAGAGGGATCAAGGAGAAAGAAGAGTGATCATCTTAATATTATTTATTAATTATATATTATTATATAATATGTTTA
>NW_016818029.1:264477-277476 GCF_001698545.2 Rhinopithecus bieti | reverse complement strand
TGATATTAATATAATAAATAATGTTTATTATTAACACTATTTTATGAACTTTTTAGAATAGAATATCTTGCTGAGCTGGCAGGACTTCTAGGAAACCTTTTAAGAAAAGGAAAGTCTCAATGACACATATCCAAAACAAAGCAGCAATATTTCAGTTTTAGCTGGTCTACCACTCAATTGCTCGGTGGTATTAACGCCAAAACTACAATAAGGTTTTGCACAAGACTTTTATAAGTTGGCCTGACAGCCATTTTTATTTACACAAGCCACCCGCCAACCCCAATACTGAATTTTCCTTATTAATGTGCTTCCATTGTTCTCAGCTGGGCCTACAGTAACTTTAGCCCTCTTCCAGATGTTTCCTGACATCAGCATCCAAGATGTGCTGGCCAGCTGTCTTTAAAATTGCAGGAACTCTGTGTTGTATGCATTAGTTATGCAAATGGAAAAGCAAGGACAAGGAGCCAATGTAGAGGATAAAAAAGAACTAGGGGAGGGATTGGCCAGGCTTCACTAGCACATGTAGTGTAGGGAGAAAGCCAAGACAGCAAGCTGTCTTTGATCAAAGCCCCCAGCAACCTTCACCACCACTCCCCATGCAGAGGGGTTAGTGTCCTCAGTTTCCAGGCCAGGCCTGGGTTTTTGGAAGCTTTCACAGTCTGTTTTGGTGACTTAATAGGGACACACTGAATATTCACAGATTTGTCAACTATCTAACCAGTTTCTCCTTTGCTTCCCTTTGTCAACTAAGAAATAATCTTCATAAACCGGAGAACAATTCCCCAAAGTGTAGTCCTCATTAAATTAATAGATGTTTTATGAAAAAAAAAGGCAGGGCAGTCAGATGAGTTTTGGAAAACCCAGGTTTAACAAAATTAAGCAATTCTCTTTCCCAGAGCACTCTGAGGGCCTCTGATATATTCATGTGCACTGTGAATATCGGAGGGAATCATTTCTCAGAGGACTCAGAGCCTACCTAAGGAAATGCTGCACTAGGGGCAATGTAGGCTCTCAGCTCCAATCACCCTTTCAGGCGGCAAACTGACTGCCAATTGAATATGTTTGCATGTCCCCAAACTTATGTGTTTCTTACTGAATTCGCAATAGTCTCTACCGCCTGCTCAGGCTCCAGCTTCCCCTTTCTGGGGAAATTGGTATGGCCAACAGTGTGGTATGGCCATACCAATACTGTTCTCCTGAACTAGAATTATGGTCATGGTCCTCTGCCTGATTCCTTTGTCCTAACCAATGCTCTCTCTCATCTAATCAATCCTGCAGTAAAGGGCTACTGTTTTGTCTTCCTAGCCTCAGACCTGTACCCCAGCTCATGACTGGACATTTCTACTTGGTGCACTACAGAACACCGTACCTGGACATGTAAGTGACTGAGTTCATGTCTTCCTTACCCAACAGGCATTTTTCCCCCAACTCTCTATTTCTCTCAATAACGCAGACTCACTATGGACTCAATATGACTGACAACGTTTTTTTCTTGTTGGTTTCTGTTTGTTTTGTTGGTTGGTTGGTTTTGTTTGCTTGTTGGTTTTTTAATTGTGGTAAAATATACTTAATATAACATTTATTATCTTAACCATTTTGAAGTGTACAGTTCAGTAGTACTAAGTACATTCACATTGTTGTACAACCAATCTTCAGATCTCTTTTCATTTTGCAAAACTGAAACTCTATGCCCATTAAACAACTCCCCATCTCCCCTCAACCCCCACCGCGGCCCTGCTTCTGGCAGCCACCATTCTATTTTCTCTTTCTATGAATTTGACCACTCTAGGTATCTCATATATGTGGGAATATACAGTATTTGTCTTTTTGTATCTGACTGACTTCACTTAATATGTCCTCAGGGTTCATCCATATTATAGTGTGTGTCAGAACTTTTTCCTTTTTAAGGCAGAATAATATTCTATTTTAAGCATATGCTATATTTTGTTTATCCATTTGTCTGTTGATGGACACTTACGTTGATTTCTTATCTTGACTATTGTGAATAGTGCTTCAGTGAACATAAGGGTGCAGATATCTTTATGAGATCCTGATTTCAATTCTTTTGGAAATATACCCAGAAGTGGGATTTCTGTATTATACTGTAGTTCTATTTTTAATTTGTTGAGGAATCTCCATACTGTTTTCCATAGCTGTTGTACCATTTTATTCTCTCCAACATCATACTAGTGTTCCAGTTTCTTCACAACCTCACCAGTACTTACCTTTTTATTTGGTTTTATTTATATTTATACTTTATTTTATTTTTCTTGAAACAGGGTCTCGCTCTGCCACTCACTGCAACCTATGCCTCCTGGGCACAAGCAATCCTCTCACCCCAGCCTCCTGAGAGTACTGAGACTACGGGCACATGCCACCGTGCCCGGATAATTTTTGTATTTTTTGTAGAGAGGGGGATTTGCCATGTTGCCCAGGCTGGCCTCAAATTCCTGGGCTCAAGCAGTCTGCCTGCCTCGACTTCCCAAAGTGCTGGGATTACAGGTGTGAGCCATCATGTCTGGCCTTTTTTTTTTTCTCTTTTTAAAAATAATAACCGTCCTAATTGGTGTGACGTGTTAACTTATTGTGGTTTTGATTTGTATTAATAGCTCCCTGTTGATTAGTGATTTTGAGTATCTTTTTATATACTTTGTTGGCGATTTGTACGTCTTCTTTGGAGAAATGTATGTTCAAATTATTCGCCCATTTTTAAGTAAGGTTGTTTTGTAGTTGCTGTTGTTATTTTACAAGGAACAGAGAACCATTGATGCTACGTTAAGTAAAGGATTTTTCTTTGCTATGATTATAACAGCTGCGTCTTTTGTTTGTTGTTTTTTTGGAAGGATACACAGTGGGCTCACTCAAAGAACTAACGACTCGGCCAGGCCCGGTGGCTCACGCCCGTAATCCCAGTACTTTGGGAGGCTGAGCTGGGTGGATCACCTGAGGTTAGGAGTTTGAGACCAGCCTGATCAACTTGGTGAAACCCTGTCTCTACTAAAAATACGAAATTAGCCAGGTGTGGTGGCGCATGCCTGTAATCCCAGCTACTCGAGAGGCTGAGGTGGGACAACTGCTGGAACCTAGCAGGCGGAGGTTGCAGTGAGCTGAGATCACGTCACTGCACTCCAGCCCGGGCAATAAAAGCGAAACTCTGTCGAAGGGAAGGGGAGGGGAGGGGAGGGGAGGGGAGGGGAGGGAAGGGAAGGGAAGGGAAGGGAAGGGAAGGGAAGGGACGGGACTAAGGACAGTTGGGCCTTTGTGGGACCAGACCTGAGAAACTTTAGGAACGGAATGAGGCTAGCTGTCACCAGCCCTTCCACTTAGTTTTGTCATGGTGCATCTGCCCTATGTTTTTTTTTTCTCTTCTTCCCTCCCAGTGTCCATCAAGGCCCCAACTGTACTGGACTTTTCAGTTGCAGTTCACACCATCATGTGGCAGCTTATTCCCATGTTTTCAGAACAAAAGTTCAGGTCATCTTTCTAGCTAGGCTATACAAGTATTGTATGTTTTTGGGTCAGGTGTTCACCCAGGTCCAACAAGACTTGGAGAAGGGCTTTCAGGCCTACACAGTGCAGAGCATGACCCTTTAGGACAGGCAGGGAGACATCATTGCAGTTAAAGGCTCTATGTTGTGAACCACACTGCCTAGGATCAAATTCTGGTTTGCTATTTATCAGTTTTGAGATGGTTTTCTCATCTGCAAAGGAAGTTTAATTATACTACTTAAGGATTATTGTGAAGATTAGATAAATTGATACCTACAAAACACTTATAAAACATTATCATTATCCCCACCACCTCCCTTTCTTTTTTTGAGATTGAGTCTCGCTCTGCTGTCCAGGCTGGAGTGCAGTGGCATGATCTCAGCTCACTGCAACCTCTGCCTCCCAAGTTCAAGTGATTCTCCTGCCTCAGCCTCCTGAGTAGCTGGGATTACAGGCCTGGCTAATTTTTGTATTTTCAGTAGAGATGGGGTTTCACCTGTTGGTCAGGCTGGTCTCGAACTCCTGACCTCAAGTGATCCACCCACCTCGGCCTCCCAAAGCGCTGGGATTACAGGTATGAGCCACTGTGCCTCACCAGTTATCGCCTTTTAACAAAGGAAGAAATTGAAGCAGAAGGAAGTTAAGTAATTTGTCCAAGTTCACATATGTAGTAAAGAGTAGAGCCAGCATATAAAGCCAGGTCACAGTCAAAATCTGCTCTCATAACCACTGTGCCAAACTGATTTACTCCCCAGTTTAGGAAGCTTTCAGTGATAAACTCCACCCAAATTGATTATATATTCATTTATGGGCACAGTTAGGAAAGAAGATGGGAAGGGGTGAGGAGGAGACAGAAGCCTATGGCCTTACACACCTGTTAAAAACAAAAAAAAGGAGGCTGGATGTGGCTGCTCATGCCTGTAATCCCAGCAGGTTGGGAAGCCAAGGTGGCTTGAGCCCAGAAGTTCAGGACCAGTCTGGTCACCACAGCGAGATCTTGTCTCTACAAAAGTAAAAATTTTAAAAATTATTAACTTCAATTAAAAAAAAGAAAAAGGAAAATTCAGGATCTTGATATAATAGTCAAAATTATATGAAATCAGTAGTAAAATCATAAATAATTCTACTATTATTATTAGCACAACTTGTCAGAAGTGATACTAACCAAGTAGATGCATTTGTTTTGTGAGGTACTGGGGGTACTAGAGCTACTTTATTTTATAAAGAACAATCTAACCAGCTTCTGGGCATATACAACCTGATCACTAGTTTCTCCCTTTGGCAGACTTCTTCCCTTAGCCTCAGCAGTTGAACTTGCATCCAGATAGCACCACAGTCCCTGCTTTTGCCCAGGTCACCAAAGGTAAACTTTAATAATCACTCTGGTTTTCATCTCACCTACTTTATCAGCAGATTCAATTGCCCAGTCTCTCTTTCTTAAAACATTTTCTTCTCTTGGCTTCTGTGCATCATATTTTCCTGCCACATTTTCAAATGGCTCAGACCTTATCAGCCAGGTCTTAGCTCAAGCTCTCTTTAGAAAACCTTCTCTGACCGCCCAATCTAAAGATACTCCCTAGTTACTCTCTGTCATATTTATTTTATTTTCCTTATAATATTTAGCATTCTCTGAAACCATCTTATTTATTTATTGTTACTTACCTCTAGTTATCTGCCTTCCCAACCAATGTTAACTTCTTGAAATCAAAGACTGGCTGTTTCACTTATTATTGTATTCTATAAGTTTCTGACATGTAGTAAGGACTCAGTTTGTATTTCTTGATTGTATAAATGTCAAATGAAGTTTAAGTAATGGAAAGAAAGAAAAACGAAGAAAGGCAAAATTTTATTTTACATTTTAAAATTTAAAATTGGTAATGTGCATCTGTAGTCCAACCTACTTTTGAGGCTGAGGTGGGACGATTGAGGCCAGGAGTTTGAGGCTGTAATACACTATGACCATACCTGCGAATAGCCACTGTACTCCAGCCTGGGCAACAAAGCAAGACCCTGTCTTGCTATCAAATACAATTTTATTTTAAGTATCTTTGCTATAAAATAAAATTATTGGGAACTAAAGGGAGGGAAGGGGTAAGAGAAAACACAAAAAATTATCGTTTCTCTAAATCAGATTTTTTTCTATAGCTGTGGCTGTCTCATGATCAGTCTGTGATTTACCCAGCATTCTCTTGTTCCTGAATTCTTCTTAGACAATTCCTGTGTTGTTATACATTGATCACACTTTTTGAGTATCCTGGATGTTTTTAGTTGCTGACAAAACCTTATATCAAGAGGAAAAGTAAGTGTGACCTGCAAAATTAGGGCTGTGTAACCCATCTGCTTATTATTGAACCTTATGAATAGGAATTTTGAGGATTAGACATTAGTTAGTCTCAGGCCAAAACCAGAAGCTAATTCCTATGGAATAGTAACAATCCAGACTTTCACACTACTCTAAACTACAACTAAAGTGCAAAGTAATTTATTGGTAAATATTACTCATTTTACTACTAACAAGGGTGGAAAGTATTTTGGAACCAATTACACTTCAGGACAATATAAATGATATCTCATTTAATCCTCTAAATAACTGCAAGATATAGATATTATTATTATGACATTTGCAAAAGTGGAAACTGAGACTCCATCAGTTACAACATTTGCTCAAGGGCATGCTGTAAATTAAGTAAGGTAAGGAGGTGTCTGATGCTCAAGGCTACACTTTTTCTCTCCACCCACACTGTCTCCCAAACATTTGGTTTCACATATGCTGCATATAAGAGTGACTATCCTGGTTAGCAGAGAATGTAGGTGGAGAGAAAAGGTAATACTCAGAAAAGAAAAGGGTCTAAAACATATGATTTGCAGGTGAAGGTGGAGTTTGAGGAACTGAAGTCCAGAATATATTTTTCCGTGCACTCAGTATTCATTTAAAAATATAAAAAATGTAAAAAAATATAACTTAAAAAGTTAAACTAGTTGACATTAAAAAAAAATTTTCACACATAAACCATTAGAAATTCAGGACCGTCTATGTCAGTTCTGAAAAAAATAAAACCATGAATTCTCTTCCATAATAACTTACATACATCTTGAATTTTATTTTATTTTATTAATTAATTTATTTTATTTTTTATTTTTTTGAGATGGAGTCTCGCTTTGTTGCCCGTGCTGGAGTGCAGTGGCACAATCTCGGCTCACCGCAACCTCTGCCTCCTGGGTTCAAGCGATTCTCCTGCCTCAGCCTCCCGAGTAGCTGGGATTACAGGTACCCACCACCATGTCCGACTAATTTTTGTATTTTTAGTAGAGACAGGGTTTTGCCATGTTGGCCAGGCTGGTCTCGAACTCCTGACCTCAGGTGATCCACTAGCCTCTGCCTCCCAAAGTGCTGGAATTACAGGCATGAGCCACCGTGCCCGTCCTACATCTTGAATTTTTAAATCTGTTTATTTAACTTCTCTGAGGCAGTTATAAAATAAGGATCACAGTGATAGCAGCAGCAGAGGGGCATGGACAGTGGTTGAGGGAGCGGCTGTGGGAGCGACAGTGGCAGCGGTGTGACCCCTGTGACCTGCATCCCTGAGGCAGCGGACTTCGACATTCCTGCCCAACCCTCGCCCAACCCTCGTGCAGTTGGGTGGGACTTGATACCAGGCCCAGAGCCTCTGCCGCTCTGGCCCCTAGCCCCACGTCGCTGCTCTTGCTGTCCACCACTGCGGGGAGGAGGTGACAGTCTCTGGAGCCTGCCCTGGGAGCCCTCCAGATCCCACCGCTCTGGCGGCTGCCGTGATGGGGCCAGGCCGAGTTGCCTACTGACAGAAAAGCAGTGCGGTCGCACATGAAGGGGTGGGCAGAGAGGGAACCCAAGGCGGAGCTGGGCCTGGGGCGGTGTCACCTTCATGAACCCAGCGGGAGCAGGGAGCAGGCAGCAGCCTGGACCTTTCGGGTGCGGTTGCAGCCACCCAAGACACCGCTGTGGACATGGACCCTGGTCTCCCTGTGCTCTTAGGGGCTGGGAGCAGGCAGGAGCCCCGCAGCTGCAGCGCCCAGCTGCGACTGCAGAACCAGGCATCTATGCACTCTCAGGGGCCCAGGAAGGCCACCCTTGTCCCCGTAGGCTCAGAGGTGTCTGCCCCCAGTATCTAGCCTCTCCCCGCTCCCAGCGCCCCCCTCGGATCTCAGAGCAAGGATGGGGCCAAGCCCGGGCACTGTTGCAGCCCGGCTGGGTGTGCGCAGGCTCAGGGCAGCACTGACACACTCGGCCCCTGCCAACTCTGCCCTCTCTGGACTTTGGGAACTAATGAGCATGGGAGGGAGACCAGGGGGTGTTGAGGACAGCCAGGCGCTGGCCTGCAGGTGCTCCTTGGCACGAACAACCTGGGCACCATGAACAGCAGCAGGAAGCAGATAGACTCCTGGGCAGAATGGGGTGGGTCCCCAGGAAACTCCTACCTTCAAGCCAAGGGGTCCTGAAGCCTGGGGGCCGGGCTGCCAGTCCCACAGACCAGAGTGGGAACGTGTGGTGCTTTTCCCTGGGCCCATCCATGGCCACCCATGGACCAATCAGCACACACTTCCTACCCTCAGAGGCCAATAAAAAACCCCCAGAGTCAAACTCGGAAGAGAGGATGGAGAGAGGACCGGGAGACAAGGGGATGACCAGCTGCAGAGAGGAGCTGAAGAGATGATGGGAGGACTAGCTGCAGAGAGGAGCTACCCTCTCTGCTGAGAGCTGAAAACTCGTCGGGACACCCTGGCTATCGAAAGGAGCTGCCCACTGCAGGTCTCCTCTGAGCTGTTTTATTGCTCAGTAAAGCTCCTCTTCGCCTTGCTTACCCTCCACTTGTCTGTGTACCCCATTCTTCTTGAAGGCAGAACAAGAACTCGGGACCCACCAAATGGCAAGGCTAAAAGAGCTGTAACACAAACAGGGCTGAAACCCGCCCCTTGCTCGCCATGCTGTGGGTGAAGAGGAGAGAACAGCTGCGGTCCTTCAGGGAGCCCAGACCTGGGAGCTCCCCAAGCCAGGGCTGTGACTCCGTCTTTGGGGGCCTGCAGTTGCAGGCATCTCCAAGCTTCTGGGCGTCACTGCATTTTCCGGTGCCAGCTGGGGAAGTTGCTTGAAGTGTGCCTGGTCCAGCGCGGCCTCACAGAGCGCCGGCACCCGTGCCAGCACTCGGAACTGCCTGCCCCCTGGAAGCAGCCGGCGTGTTTGTGCGCAGTGGCCGGATCCCATGATCGCTTACACATCCCTTGCCGCTCCACACCTGACTCAGTCTCCCTAAGAGGCGTGTGATCAAGGGCCAGTAGCATGAGCGGGGCACTGCCTGCCTGGCTGAGTGGGTGGAACAAACCCAGAGGGCCTGAGCAAAACTTGGGCAAAGGCACCAAGGAGGTTTTTGGCTAGAAAAGCGACATCCCAATCCCAAAGATCCCAGAACAATAGTACTTCATACATATATCCCACATAGGAGTTGGGAGACAAGTACAACTTAGTACATGTGGATAAAGTGCTCTACAGATGTGAATTTCTCTTCCTGTTACTTATGTTAATCACAAAAATAGTAAATACATGAATAACAAAGAGTGGTGGGGATTTCAGAAGGGACTACCACATATTTAACTGGATAAAATGTTTCGTTTGGTTTGGTTTGAGGTGGGGGTTAACTAGGGAGCCTCATCAACATTTATGGCACTGTCTTCCTAAGAAAATTGGTCTCAGGTTTGCCTATGATGAAAACACTGACAAAACATTGAACATGAATTTTCTATTCAGTGAATAGAGAATATACTATTCAGGGCTATTTGTTTTGAATTCAGAAATTGTTCTGGGCCTGGCATGGTGGCTCACGCCTGTAATCCCAGCACTCTGGGAGACCGAGACAGGTGGATCACTTGAGGTCGGGAGTTTGTGGCCAGCCTGGCCAACATGGTAAAATCCCATCTCTACTAAAAACACAAAAATTAGCCAGGCATGATGACACACAGCTGTAGTCCCAGCTACTCTGGAGGCTGAGGCAGGAGAATCGCTGGAACCCAGGAGGCAGAGGTTGCAGTGAGCCAAGATCACACCACTGCACTCCAGCCTGGGTGACAAAGGGAGACTCCGTCTCAAAAAATAAAATAAAATAAAAATAAATTGTTTTAATGCTCTGTGGCCTACTCACCTCCTCAACTAAATCTACTCATACTTGTCAAAGGCACAGAAAGATAAAAACAATCCTACAAAATTTGAAAACTATTCTGAATATACTGTGATTGAGGGATGGCCCAAGGGAAAATAAAAATATTCTTATTTGGTATTAGGGAAAAAAAAAACTATATACTTATATTTTGATATTTTCTCTTAGAATCATTTACTTATTGATTGTTGAGACCTGCTTTTTTATAGTAAACAAAAAATCATATTTTATTTTTTAAATTTAATTTCTAGATTTCTTAATAGTCATATTATTTCATAAATGGATGGATGGCTACTTGGGTGGCTCTGAATGTATAGTTTAGGATATGTCCAGAAGAATTAAATAGGTTTAGAAAATACAAATTTTTATAAAGAAAGATCAACAGAGAAATCATTAAGAAAAAAATGAGAGCATACAGTCACAAGAATCAAAAATTATGGGCCAAGCATAGTGGCTCATACCTCTAATCCCTGCACTTTGGGAGGCTGAGGTGGGCAGGTTACTTAAGCCCAGAGTTTGAGACCAGCCTGGGCAACATAGGGTGAACCCTGTGTCTACAAAAAATAAAAAACTTAGGTGGCACACGCCTGTAGTCCCGCTACCTGGGGCGCTGATGTGGGAGGATTGCTTGAGTTGGGGAGGTTAAGGCTGTGGCGAGCTGAGATTGTGCGACTTCCCGGTGGGTGACAGACTGGCCTTGTCTGGTTAACGTTTCTCCTAGAGGTAATTCTACTTTGCAATTATATGGTGCTTCTTTCCCCTTTGAAAGCAGTTTCACTTCTATTATCTCACTTTATAAGCTTTGAAGGCAAAAGTTATGAATAGAATTTTAGGCTATCTTCAGCCTAAAAACAATGAAAAGTTAGCAAGAACCAAAGAAAAAAAAATATGAACCAATGGTTTACAAAGACTATTTTCAAGGACAATTCTTTTGATTGCACAGATTGATACCGGGAGCAGGCCCCCTGAGTAATCATTACCTTCTGTCTCTGGTGGGTGTGTTGAACCACACCATCAGGAAAGCCACTAATCAGGAAGAGCAAAGCTGAACTGTTCCCCTAAGCCAAGGTGCCAGAGCAAATCCAGAGGAGAAAATCCTGCAGTGGAGGGAAAAAGGATTTGTGTCTCTGAGAAAGTGAGATTTAAGATGTGTGCCCTCTGGTGCCCAATAAGTGAAGGACAAGGGTGATGATCCAACATAAGCAATTTGTGAATATGAAATATGTTGAAAGACTTTGAAAATTTCCTGATTAGGTGTAGGGTGGGGATAGTGAAGAAGGATATTCTTGGCTCAAGATATACACATAAAAATTCATACATTTGGAAGGTCTCTCGTGGAAATTTAGGAACAAGACTATGGTAACTTGTTAGTATTCACATGTTTTCTGCTACTCACAAGTAGTAAATACTTGTGAGTATTCATTCATGTTTTTCTCCTAGAGTTTATATCACCATTAATAAAACAGGTATTATTATCCTAATTTTAGAAAAAAACAGAAATGATCATATCATTGAGGCTGATTTATACTGAAAAATAACTGAACAAGGGAAATTACACAAAATTACATCCCTAAACAAATATATTATAAAATTGCTTACTCTTTTATAATAACTCAATGACATTACTAAGTTACCAGACCCCAGAGATTATTTTTTAAAGTCTATGTGACTATTAGAAAATTAAAGGGCCTTCCATAGTGTCCCATCTTCTCATTGTGACCTCACATTCTTTTTTTCCCATAATCACCACATCAAACTTGGAATTTTGTATCTCAAAGAAGCAAGATTGTTCTCTCAAGGAAGCAAATTAAGAAAAAAATTGAGGAAGAAAAGGAAACAGATAGTAGAAAACAGATCGTTACCAACCACTCATTCAGCCACATGATGCCATGAGGGTCACTAGTCTCTGTTCACATAGGCTCAACAGCTCACAGCATCCTCTGCTATCTCACTTGGGTTCTTTTCATTTTAATTTTTCCCCCCAAGTTTATTATGGTAAAATACATGTAACCAAATTTGCTATCTTAATCATTTTTAAGTGCACAGCTGAGTGGCATTCGGTATATTCATATGGTTGTGCAACCATCACCAGCATCCATCTCCAGATCTCTTTTCATCTTGCAAAATTGAAACTCTATGCCCATTAAACAATTACTCATTGCTCCTTTCCTGCTACCCCTGGCAACCGTCAATTTACTTTCTGTCTCTATGATTTTGACTACTTTAAGTACTTCATAAAAGTGGTATTATACAGTATTTGTTGTTTTGTGACTGGCTTATTTCACTTAGCCTAATGTCCTCAAGGTTCATCCATGTTGCAGCATGCGTCAGAATTTTCTTCTTCTTATTCGTTTTTTTTTTTTTTTTTTTTTTCCCCTTATGGCAGGGTCTGCTTCTGTTGCCCAGTCTAGAGTGCAGTGGTACGACCTCAGTTCAGTGCAACATCTGCCTCCCGGATTCAAGCGGTTCTCCTGCCTCAGCCTCCTAAGGAGATGGGATTATAGGTGCCTGTCACCACGCCTGGCTAATTTTTGTATTTTTGGTAGAGATGGGGTTTCACCATGTTGACCAGGCTGGTCTTGAACTCCTGACCTCAAGTGATCTACCTGCCTTGGCCTCCCATAGGGCTGGGATTAGAGGTGTGAGCCACCATGCCTGGCCTGAATTTTCTTCCTTTTAAAGGCTGAATAATATTCTTTTTTTTTTTTTTTTTGAGACTGAGTCTCACTCTGTTGCCCAGGCTAGAGTGCAGTGGCATGATCTCGGGGCTCACTGCAACCTCTGCCTCCTGAGTTCAAGTGATTCTTGGGCCTCAGCCTCCCAAGTAGCTGGGACTACAGGCATCAGCCACCACGCCCAGCTAATTTTTTTGTTTTTAGTAGAAACAGGGTTTCACCATGTTGGCCAGGCTGATGTTGAACTCTTGACCTCAGGCGATCCACCTGCCTTGGCTTCCCAAAGTGCTGGGATTACAGGCATGAGCCACTGTGCCCAGCCTTAAAGCTGAATAATATCCTATTGTAAGTATATATCACATTTTGCTTTTTCATTCATCTGTCAATGAACCTCTTGGGTTGCTTCAATGTTTTAGCTTTTGTAATAATGCTGTATGAACATGAGCATACAAGTATCTTTGATAACTTGCTTTTAATTCTTCTGGGTATGGCATTGCTGGATCATACGGTAAATCTATTTTTAATTTTTTAAGAAACCACCATACTGCTTTCCACAGTGGTTATACCATTCTATATCCCCCAAACAGGCGCAAAGATTCTATTTTCTCCACATCCCTATAAACACATTTTCTTTTCTTTTTTTTTTTTTT
>NW_016818029.1:234919-264210 GCF_001698545.2 Rhinopithecus bieti | reverse complement strand
ACGGGGTTTCACCGTGTTAGCCAGGATGGTCTCGATCTCCTGACCTTGTGATCCGCCCGCCTCGGCCTCACAAAGTGCTGGGATTACAGGCTTGAGCCACCGCGCCTGGCACACATTTTATTTTCCATTGCTTTGATAGTAGCCATCCTAAGGGTGTCCAGGTGGCTTGTTCCTTTCATGTGGAATTGGAATTAATTGGACAATTAATTCAAAATGCCTTCATGAAAAGAACAAAAACAAATAAAATTGCCCTTCATGTCTGGTTGCCTCAACAGAACAACAAAAAAGTGATGGAAATGGATGCTCTCCCAGTCTTACGTTTCTATGTAAATGTGAAAGAGAAACATGGCTACAAGGACCAGGTATGGCCTAGGAAAAGGGAGAATCTACCTTTTAGAGTAGGGGTTTTTAACCTAGGTTCCTTAGAAGGTTTCAAGGTGTCCATGAACCTCCTGAAATCACATACAAAATGGTGTGTGCACATTTTTTTCTAGGGTTATGGTCCGTGGCTGGGCACAGTAGTTCATGCCTGTAATCTCAGTGATTTGGAAGGCCCAGGCAGGGGGATCACTTGAGACCAGGAGTTCGAGACCAGCCTGGGAAGCATAGCAAGCCCTCATCTCTACAAAAAATTAAAAAATTAGCCAGGCATGGTGGCACATGCCTGTAGTACTAGCTTCTCGGGAGGCTATGGTGGGAGGATCACTTGAGCCATGAGTTTGAGGCTATAGTGAGACATGATCACACCACTGTACTCTAGCCTGGACAACACAGTATGACCCTGTCTAAAAAATAAAAAGGCTTTATCCTTGATGTTTGCATCACTAAAAGATTCCTCTTTGTGGTTTTCTGGAATAAAGGAACTTGCAGCCCTGTGGGTGAATTTAGTCTCTACTCTTGTAATAAGCCTCTTTCCTTCCTTCACATGTGATAACAGAGATTTTTAGGGCCAATATTTACTCAAAGTTCACATTCTAGCTACTGATTTCTTCCTCACAAGCACTCGCTTCAAGGGAACTTCTCATAATCAGCCCTAGGATTACAGCAACCTAAAGGTCTTGTTCTCCTTTCAATGTTTCTACAGATGTGTGCCATCTTGCATTTCTAGATGGTAAAATAAATTCTACCTATGGTATTTCATGTCTCTTTTTTCTTTTTTTAAAATGATTTTACTAGTACAATTGGAGGAAAAGGAGTCTGGTGAGGGTGGTTTGGAGAATGACTGGCTGGTCACTGCGATGGGATAGCACCTCTGGTTCTAGTGAGATTTATGGAGGGGACTTTGTTCAGGAATGTGGTACTCATTTTTATTAATGCAGAAACTTAAATGTTAGCACACATAGACACAATGGGACTCTAAGGGCTGATAAATGTCAAATAATTAACTTGCAATGGGTAACATAACATAAGCAAGCCCGAAATCCAAGTTTGCTGGTTAGCACATTTTCTGCCTATGGGAAACTTAAGAAGCCAAATTATAACCAGAAGGGTGGTTAGTGACAGCAAGTTCTAGAACAGTGAGTTTTCAACTAGGGAGGGTTGCCATTCTCTGGGGGATAGGCAGAAGGAAGGGGCCTTTTTTTTTTTTTTGAAAAGGAGTCTCGCTCTGTCACCCAGGCTGGAGTGTAGTGGTGCGATCTTGGCTCACTGCAACCTCTGCTTCCGGGTTTAAGCGATTCTCCTGCCTTAGCCTCCTGAGTAGCTGGGAATAAAGGCACATGCCACGCCACTACGCCCAGCTGATTTTTGTATTTTTAGTAGAGATGGAGTTTCACCATGTTGGTCAGGCTGGTCTCGAACCCCTGACCTCATGATCTGCCCACCTCGGCCTCCCAAAATGCTGGGATTACAGGTGTGAGCCACTGCGCCCGGCCTGGAAGGGGCTTTTAGGGGAGTGTGTGTGTGTGTGGTATTTTTCTTTTAGCATATATAATTAGGAAAGGCATATCCAATATTATAATTCAACAATATTTGGAGTGGGGGTGAAATTTAAAACTCTTGCATTCATAACAAAATTGTAAAAAATAAACCTCAACAAAATGTTCCTGGCTGGTGACTCTGCTGGGGGCAACAGGGCAGGGTGGGAATCTACAAATCAAACTCTCTCTGGAGAATCTAGGATTTTTCATTTTTCAAAATGAAGCAAGAAAACATTGTTTACTGAGCACTAAAAAAACGCCATACACGGGGCAACTTAAGTTTTCGGGATCCAAATCAATTTTCTGTTCTCAGTAAACAGTGTTATGATTAATATAATCACATTTAGTTTTTTAGTAGTCATTAACTGTGGGAATTGATGTAGAAATCTGGGTTACTTATAAAGTATGTACTTTATAGTACATAGTACAGTACTATAAAGTAGTACTACAGTTTTGTGACCAAATTCTGTAGCCAGCCAAAACCACCGTATGGGTAAAGCAGACATTGATGGTCTCAGCATTGATTTATCTCCCTTATTCCTTTCTAAAAGATCCCATTTTCATTTGGGGATTGCTGTGTTTCCTGGGAAGAGGACTCTACTGTTCTACTATATGCCAACCCCTCAAACGCAGCAATTGGTTGGTAACCTAAACCAGTCCAATCAAAGTGAATCTGAAAGACTTTTCTTATGATGTTAATGACAATGATGGGCTTATTTTCCTGGTGCCTTTAGTAGCCATCTATGGCCATAGGAAGAGTCTAAATTAGGAGAAAGCCAACAAAGACAGGAAAGAGAAGCAGAGAGATATTGGGGCATTGGGGCCATCTCTAGGCCACTGGATCATGTTTGCCTGAACCAATACTACCTCTGGACTTGACAGTTATTTGTACCAACAAACTCTTTTTTAATTGTTTCAGCCATTTTTAGTTGTAATTGAAAGCACGTGGGTAGATCAGGGTTCTGCTGAATCTGGACTGTTTGATTTTTTTGTTCTTCGACCGACTTGAATACCAGTCAGTGAAGCAAGTCATAGAGAAATGGCGTAGTAAAACTGTCATGTTCTTAACTTTTGCTGTACATCAGAATCACACGGAGACCTTTAACAGATACCAGGCCAATTAAACCAGAATCTATAAAGTTGGGACTCAGGAATCAGAATTTTAAAAAATTCTCATGTAATTCCAGTGAGCAGCCTCGGCTGAGAACCTCTGGTCTAAGTATCTTGTTTTGTCCATTCAGTGGGATCTGCAGACAACATGTCCTAAGTGTGTCTTTTCATTAAAGAAAAAAAAAAAAAAAAAGCTGACATGTAACTTGTGAGGTTAATGCAAACCATACTGGTGTGACAGAAAAGCAAAATGTATGCACATTTTGTACTCTACTCCATATTATAATCCTTTCTCTCTCGTTCCCTTTCATCCTTCAACATTTAATAGGAACTTACCATGTACCAGACACAGTGACAGATCTGGAATACAGAGGAAAACAGGAAAAACACAGTTGTTATAGTCCACAAAAAATATAAAATTAACCTAGGAATTACAGCAAAATCTAATGCACCTATGATAAGGCAGCATGGAGCACTATGTGCACAGAGCATGGACTCCTAACATCCTAGAGCAAAGGAAGTTTAAGCTGAAACCAGAAGAATGCATGAGTTAACTTCGTAGATGATGGAGGAAGGTCCAGATGGCAGAAGCTTTGAGTTCAATGTCACAGAAGTGAGGGAACTAAAAGAACATAGTAGGGGAGGGGAGAATACTAGAGAAATGAGGCTGGACCTTGCCAACATGGTAAAACCCCATCTCTACTAAAAATTTAAAAATTAGCTGGGCGAGGTGACGGGTGCCTGTAATCCCAGCTACTCAGGAGACTGACACAGGAGAATCGCTTGAGCCCAAGAGGCAGAGGTTGCAGTGAGCCGAGATCATGATTGTGCCATTGCACTCCAGCCTGGGGGACAAAGCAAGACTCCATCTCAAAAAAAAAAAAAAAAAAGAGAAGAAAGAAAGAAAGAAAGAAAGAAAGAAGGAAGAGGAAGAAGAAGAAGAAGAAGGAGAAGAAGAAGAAGAGAAGAAGAAAAGAAGGAAGAAGGAAGAAGGAAGAAGGAGAAGAAGAAGAAGGAGAAGAAATGAGGCTGGAGATAAAGGCAGAAGTCAGATTATGAAAGAATGAAAGACTGTGTAAGTCATATTAGCAGTTTGGATCTTATCAAAAAGGCAATGTAAATCAACTGAAGAGTTTTCAGCATTCAAAAAATGTGATTTCTATGTTTGGAAGACAATTCTGACTCGGGGCAAAGAATGGGAATGTATTGTGGGGTAAGGGGGGGTTTGACAAGAGAAAATCAGGAAGACCAGTTAACTGCAGGCAGATATACTAGCTCTGGCAAGAGATAATGGTGGACCAATGAGCATGGGGGCAATGGAGAGAAGTGAACTAATTCAAGACATATGTAGGAAGGTAGAATTGATAGGAGTTGGTAACTGACCAGCTGTGGTTAAGAAGCCAGAGAGAAGCCAAGAGTGACACACGTCTCTGGTTTGAGTGGGTGTTTGAATGGTGATGCCATTTCATGAATAAAAAACACTGGAAGAAGGGCAAGTTTTAAGAGGGATGAATTTTGTTTATTTTGAGTATGAAGTACCTGTTAGACATTTAAGTGTAGACATATGGTAGGTACGTGTGTCTCAAACTCAGGAGAGCAATATGGGCTAAACATCTATAGTTGATAGTTATCAGCAAACTGATGTTAATTAAAGCCTAGGGAATAAGCCACATTAACTAGTATAAATGTGTGGAGAAAAATGGCTTCAGATAAAGCTCTGGGGAACACTTGTAACTAAGAGGAGCAGAAAAGAGTCCTGCAAAAAGAGTAATAATGCAGTGCTAGAGATGTAGGATGCAAAACAGAAGAGTGACAAAAAAGAAAATAAGAAAACAAAGGATGGAGATGGGTATACTAAAATTAGGATGGAAAAGTATGCATTGGATTTAGCAACAAGGAAAGTCCTGGAAATGTTATCAAGATTGGTTTGGGAAGGCAGGTGAATTTTTTTCAATGGAGAAGAGAGAGGGTGTATGGTAATTGAACAGGGATGTGGGTCAAGAGATTGAGCTGAAATAGACTTGAAAATGCTTACTTTTTAACATAAGAAATCAGGAAGATGAATAAGTAAAAGTCACAAAAGTGTCAGAAAAGAACGGGATCTAGAAATGTGAGGAATGCCTCTTCTACTGGAATGGGAAGAGGAAGAGGACTATCAGTGCAGGGAACAGGGAAAATTGTGTATTTGGTGGTCAGAAGAAGGGAGACAATTCCTGTCTGGTCACCTCTCTTTGTTCTGTAAAAAAGGGAGGAGTCATCTACCAAGAATAAGGGTGCGGGGGGTGCTGGATGGATTGGAGGTTTAAGGGGAGTGGAAAAGTTTTGGAATAGCTGTTGAAAATGGGAGACAGCTGACTAGGAAAATAGTAAGACAGTCAGTCAGTGTTAAGGGTTTAATTGAGATTGATGACAATGAATGTATAAACTTTATCAAGTTTATCATCTGTGTGGTTTTGCTTAACCTGTGGAGCTCAGTAGCCCATGCACAGAGTATATTGTATGTACTATCCACTCATCACTCTTATTTACTCAATCACTTGTTCATTAATTTAACTACTTTGTGCCAGGTACTATTCTAGGCACTGTTTCATTAGACGATTATTTAATGTTTTATCTTCTTTTTCTTTGATACAGGGTCTCATTCTGTCATCCAGGCTGGAATGCAGTGGCACAATCACTGCTCACTGCAGTCTCAACCTCCCAGGCTCAAGAGATCCTCCAACCTCAGCCTCCCAAGCAGCTGGTACTACCGGCACATGCCACGATGCCTGGCTAATTTTTGATTTTTTGTAGAGATGGGGTCTCACTGTTGCCCAGGCTGGTCTCCAACTCCTGGCCTCAAGCAATCCTCCTGCCTCGGCCTCCCAAAGCACTGGGATTACAGGCATGAGCCCTCATGCCCAGCTTTTTTAAAAAATCATATTTCTACGAGCAGACCATAATATATTAATACTGAAAGAATTACAGTGAAACCACCAGATCATTTAGTTTTAAAGAGATAAGAATTTATAGGTATGATAGAGAAAGTACAGAAAGCAAATGATAGGGCATTAAAGGAAAAATGCTCATTAAGGTTGTATATTTTGAATCTCCCTAATCACACTGTGAGATCTTAACTATGAGTTTGTTGCAGCCAATGTATATGTTTATCCTAAAAAAAAAAGCCTAACTTTTAGATACATGACAATTTGTGAAGCTGGTTTACAAAAATTCCATTTTGTGTAATAAAGTATGCAATTTTGCAAAATTAATGTAATTGTATTGTTACACTCTATAGCATTTAGGGTTAGACCCTAAGACTGTAACCTAAGCAGAGAATGAATTTTTTGGAAATGCATAAGGTACTCTGCAGAATCAAGGGACAGACCTAAGACCTGGTCCATAAAGAATAGGAGCAGGAGTAGATTCATGAGGCTATGTATCAGGCCATCAAACATCTGGCCAGGCCACTAAAATGAATTTGTGTCAACCATTCCTTTCAGTGTGAGAGTTTCAGAGTTCCAGGAGAGACTTATAGCCTCAGTGTGGATAGCAGAGAGCATGGTACCCTGTCTGACAGTCCCATCAAACTACAGCCAATTGGGAAGAGCATATTCCACACATACAAATTGGGGTGTAATCAAAACAGCAAAATGATCAGTAAAAAAAGCACCTTGTTGATGTCCCTAGTGAAAACTAATGTCTCCTCTCTTATAAATGCAGAGCTCCTTATTTGTTGTAGCTCTTTATCTGCCTAACACACTCTAACTGAACTGATGATGTTTATGTACCTTTCCATTTCCTCCAGCAGCTTGTGAGCTTTGGAAGGTAGTGTCTGAAGCAGCTTCAAAATCTGGGGAGCAGTGTCCCGAAGGTCTCCCAATGTGGTTATTTCAAAATGTGTTTAGTAGCTGGGATTACAGGTGCCTGCCACCATGCCCGGCTAATTTTTTGTATATTTAGTAGGGACAGGGTTTCACTATTTGGCCAGGCTGGTCTCGAACTCCTGGCCTCAAGTTGTCCACCTGCCTTGGCCTTCCAAAGTGCTGGGATTAGAAGTGTGAGCTACCATGCTGGAAAAGATAATTCTAAAAAACCAAAATTATAGAAAATATATTACTAAATCAGAAGTTCTTTTATGAACATAAAATAAACTGCAACAGATTATAATCCACAGTAAGATCAAGAATAAGGCTTGTTAAAATACTGTGAAAAGGAGTATCCATAGAATGGAATATTATTCAGTCATAAAGGGCTCAGTATTTCAGTATCATGAAATACTGATACATGTTAGAACACAGATGAACCTTGAAAACATTATGCTAAGTGAAAGATGCCAGACACAAAAGGCCATATATTATATAAATCCACTTATATGAAATATCCAGAATAGGCAAATCCACAGAAAGTAGGTTAGTGGTTGCTAGAAGAGGGGAAAATGAAGAGTGACTGCTAATAATTACAGGTTTCTTTTGGGTACGATGAAAATGTTCTGTAATCAGATAGTGGTAATGGTTGCACAATTTTGTGAACATCCTAAAGACACTGAATTGTACATTTTGAAAGGGTAAACTTTATGTGACTTTTATCTCAATAAAAAATAATTTTTAAAAAGAAGGGGAGGAGGCTTAATGAGAGGTTTGGCATGAAAATAAATTGTTTTAAGGACCTAAGAAAGGCATGGAATTTAGTATTTATCCCTTGGCAAAACAAAGAGTAGATGAAACAAGCATAGAAAAGAATACCCAATAATTATATTCTTGAAAACCTAAACATAAAAAAAAAAAGGTTTTAATTACATTGCTCATACCAAGAGATAAATAATTTTGGTCTTTTGAAAACTACATGGGGACTTGCTCATTTTTTCCCCTAAAAAAAAAAAAAAAAAAAAAAAAAAAAAAATGCCTGCAGCTTTTCTTAAGCTCTTATTTTAGTCTATGAATTGTGCCAAGTCTCAGCTGCAAATCAAGCCATTTTATTATGGTGCAGCACTTAAACTAACTCCAGCTTTGTAACAATTTTTTATTTGGAATGAAAGAATACGGTTTTCAGACCACGTCAGGAAATCATATCCTAACCATCTATACTTGCTCCAATGAAACTCAAGACTTCCCTGGATTTTCTTTTCCTCATTCTCTGAATTTTACTCTGTGTGTTTAGTCTTTGAGTTAACTGAGAAGCCTTTTCATTCTGTGAACTAAGCACATTCCTTCAAAACCACAGGAATCCACTTCTCATTGGACTTATGACAATCACAACATTGGCACGCAGGTACAAAAGAACTTGATTTGCTTTTCCCAGCACACCTCTGGTTACCTCAGGGGACCCCACTTCAATGGAAAAAGAGTAAGGATAATTTCTGTCAAAGTATTCCTGAGCATTCTATAATGATTTAACCTTTCCTCTGCATACTTCCACAGCTGTAGCCATTGAATCATGTTAGATTTCTGCCTTCTAGAAGAAGGTAGAGTTTCAAGGAAAAGCAATTCTAGCAGACACCAGACCAGAGGAACTTCCCTTCTTCAGAATAACTCCCTTAGGAGATTCCTTTCTGCAGCCTAATGAGCTTATGGATTAAACTATTTTAGAGGATGGAATGGCCTAACATCATTCTAAATTCTGAGACTACAACTTTATCCTTTGTTCAACACACAATATGGGTCACTCTAAGCACTCAGTATTTAACAAAACTGAATCTGTACCATGTAAAAAAGCCAGAAAAGGTTTCAAAATGTGCTTTGTTATCAATATAACACCATGCATAAGTGGGTAGTTTATAGCTCAGTGTAAAAGAGTAAAAAAAATTTCAAAAGTCAAAGGGCCTCATATGGATGGTGAGATAAGGCATAAATCTTTTTTGTGTTATTTCCCTTTTTGGCTGCTGGGCAGACTCTTCTGCAACAGAGGATATGATAACTGCAAGAGAATAAAATGAAAAGTGTAGTCTTTGCAACTAAAAAATGTCAATTTAGGCTCAAGCACAATAAAAAAGCAGTCTCTCACTCTGGTGGTCATATAATCAGTAATATTTCTAATAATAAACATAATTTAACTATAATTATAAAAAGGAGTTCATCTTATTAAAAAGTTGCTTGGGTTTAGAATGGCAACAACTCAAGTAAAAGCCAAGTTTTAGAGTACATTAATGTAGATATTTGTATTATTGATACTGCCTTTTAACCTATTAAGGATATAAAATTACTTTTTCTATATTTCCCCATTATGGTATGTCAAAACTTATGGACTCATGGCTGTTGTGCATACTTAAGGTATAGTTGGAGTTCCTGGGTAGAGAGGAGCTGTAAAAATCTAGAACAAAGAGCCATTACTACTCAGTGATCAAATCATTAAATACACATTTTAGTGCCATACAGTATTTTTTCTCTTATAGAATTTTTTGAAAGATGGAAAATAATGGGCTTATTCTGCCTTTATAATTCAAACATTACTTTCAAAATTTATAAAGCTTACTGAACTAACCACATTAATGGTGGAGTTAAGTTCATTTGTTTTGTTCTAAGAAAAGTATTTAAGTTTGAATATAACAGTCATGATGGCTTTAAAAGTGAACACATTTAAGGCAATGTAGTATCATAACATTTCCACCAAAATATTTTCTACCGTTGGTGGAAGAAAGATGTGAGAGTAATCTATGATTATGGAAACTCTGGAAGAGACTTAATCAAATTCATATAAGTACAGAGAAGACTGAGTAAATTATAGCAGGAGGACTTTAATATAGCAGCTGACAGAACTTCCTGACCATAAGGGATGTGAAAATCTACAAAGAAATACTGTTTTCATTTGAGATGAAAAACAACACAAACAATTCTCCATTTAGAAGTAATATTACCTAGAAAAGGAGAAATGGCTTAACGTCTTAAGATTCCCATGTTTCTTTCACTAACATGGAGAAAAAAAAAAGACAGAAAAAGGAAACTCTAGAGCACTCTATATATAAAACCCTCAGCCTGTTTACCTGAGTCCTTCAGGGACTGAGTAGTTTTGAACAGCTGAGTTTTCTGGTAAACTATGTGTTTATCATTGTAAGAATTAAGTTTGGGTAAAATATCTACTAAAATATATTTAAATTCCCTGATTTTTCTTTCCTTTTAATATTTTCTTCCTAAATATTATGAAAGTCATTCAAACTTACTATAGAAATTAAAAAAGAAAAGAAACAGCCATAATTCCGCCACCCAGAAACAACCAGTTAGCATTTTTTCCCAGTTTCTTTAACAGAGTATACAGGACATAACTCAAGACTATAAAATAATGAGATCCTCAGTCTACAAAACTATTTCAATAATGGTAAACATTTATTGAGTTCTTTGTAAAGCCTGGTACTATGTTAAACATTCTATATACATGGTCTCATATAGTCCTTACGAGCCAATGTGGTAGGTAATCCTATATTCCTATTTTAGAGATGAACAACAAAAACAAAAGGCTTTGAGAATTTATCAAGGACCATAATAAGCCACAGAAACTAAATTCAAATCCTTTTGTCCAACTCCGAAGACTTATCTCTTAACCTCTTCATAAGATTAAAACGCTAAAAGGACACACTGTTACGAATTTTAAGGGCTCCTACACATGCATCCTTTATACACACCCTTCATGGTTTTTCAAACCATGTCAGATTCTCATTTTTCAATTCTCAAGATACAGCATCTTCTTATAGCATCTTCACCACCTTTCCCGTTTACTGTCTTAAATGTGACCAATCTCTAACAAAACAAGCTTTTTGACATTTTGTGAAACATTTAAGGAGACTTCCAAGGAATGTAACATATGTAGACTTTGTGACACATATATTGGCATGTGCTCACAGCTCTGTTCTGAGATGAGATGTTATTATTTTGGCTTTGAGACATGAAGGATATGACATTTAAATCTAAACATGCACCAGCCAAACGTGAAAAGTCAGCATACTCATAATCCAAAAAGCTTCAACAGAAATTTAGATAGTAATAGAAGGTGCACTACTCAGAGTCAAGAAACCTGGGTCATATTGGAGAGTAGAACAGTGACTACCTCTACAGAAAATTATGTTCATATACAAGCTACAACAAATATCAAATGTTATATAAAACAAACAACACAGGGGAGTCCACAAGGATGTGGAATGCTTGAGCAAAAAAAAAAAGGAAGAGGCTCATTCAATGGCTTGTACTAAAAGATAAGCCCCAGATTCTAAAAGAAGGTAGGCAAACTGCTCCCAACTCACCCTGGTCTCAAAAGGTGAAGAAGGTAGAACATCGCAGAAGGAATAATGGAGTACAGTGAAAGGAGGCCAAGGGAGGTTGATAAAAATTAAGGATTAGCACGTTTTCTTGTTTTAATTGGGGTAAGAACAGTGGACAAAGAGTTGGAGATAGGTTGTTCTGAGAAGACAAAGGGCTGTTTCAGTCTTGGCTGGGGTCAGCCATGTTTATCTTCCATCAAATGTGGACAAATAAAAAGCCTCACAGAAGTATTTTTTATCATATAAGCTTTGCAGGCATGTTGCTTTTAAACCCAATGACATATGCTACTATTTCACGTAATAGATAAAGTTTCCTTTTGTTTGTGAGGTTGTATATATGAGAGTTTCATTAATCAAGTTGCCAATATAATTAAAAACTATTTCTGATTATAGTTTGCTGACATCTAATAATATAGTTGTTTTACAACAGCAGAACATATACCTACAGGAAAAGGGTGGCCCGGATGCCTGCAGGGACCAATGGGTAGCCATTTCAAGTATGCTTTTCTTCCACTGGCCTATTCCCCGCTAGGCTCTCTCTTCTCTAAAGAGATTACAACATGGTATCACTCTGACATGAAAATCCCTAATTCTTAGGAGGCAAAGTAAAAAGTCTAGAGTGCAGTTTAGAGTTTGATTGCTTCTACAGCCCTTTCTAGATTATTCCATGAAGACTCTCAGGATAAGGTCTTGTATACATAGTTAAGACTGAACCCTCGTTTCCACCCTTCCATACAATTCTTCTCCCTAAGTCGGCCTCTGTGTCTCTGCACTCTCTCAGGCTGACCTGACAAATCAGCATCTGAGTTTTTCAGGCCAAAAGCTTTTGGTTCCCTACTAAAAAATAAAACAAAACATAAATCAAGTTTGTAAGGGAGAAAGGATAGTTGCCTATAATGTAATAAACATAGTCTTCCTTTCCTCATCATAGTTTATTCAAATTATTAAAAGTGACTATAATTTGTATCCAGGACAATCAATAATTCATTATATTTCTCTGCTTCCACGATTTGTAAATGTAAATGACAGAGTGTCTCCTAGATGCTTTGGGTATGGTGGAAAAATTAGTTCCTGATAAAACACAATAGATGACCACACAAATTTGAGTACTATTTAAGCCAATTAATTAACCACGATCACTCAAACTTAGGCAATATGATAAATACTTATCTTCACATACAAAGAAAAATGAATAAACTGCCTATAACAATATGGCATTAAAAATCATACTGATGTTCAATATTCTGTGGCTACTAACATTGTGGGCTGTTTTTAAAAGTCAAAAAGACTGAACTGTTTAGAAAATTCTGCATAGTAATAGTATTACATTGTGAATTTTATTTTCAAATTTGATCAATAAAGAGGAAAATAATAAAGTTAAGCAGTCAAAAGAAGTAGCAAAAACAAGATAGTCATGCATATATACAGAACATATAGATTCATTTCTAGTTGATTCAATCCTATTTACATATTTAAAATACAAAATAATGGCCGTCTGGCTAGTTCCACTGGTAGAGCATGAGACTCTTAAAATACAAAATACATCTTAATGTGTCAAGATAACCACAGTTAGCACCAGGAAAGGAACTTTACTTTAGCTTCTGATTATTTTTTACTTTTATTTTTACTTTATTATTATTATTTTTGAGATGGAGTCTCGCTCTGTCACCCAGGCTGGAGTGCTGTGGCACAATCTTGGCTCACTGCAACCTCCACCTCCCAGGTTCAAGCGATTCTTCTGCCTCAGCCTCCCGAGTAGCTGGGACTCTGACAGGCACGTGCCACCATACCTGGCTAATTTTTTGTATTTTTAGTAGAGACAGGGTTTCACCATGTTAGCCAGGAAGGTCTCCATCTCCTGACCTCATGATTCGCCCACCTCAGCCTCCCAAAGTGCTGGGATTAATGGCATGAGCCACTGCACCCAGCTTAGCTTCTGATTATGACCTCAGTATCTTGGAATAGATACTGAGGAGTACTATGTATTTATCATCATGAATTAATAAAAAATTAATTTTGAGAAGTAATTGCTGTATATCATCAATTCAAAAGTGATTCAAATGAATTAAAACCTTAAAACTGGTAACTACTTGATGTTGCGAACAACTCTCCTACAGTGGTTTGTCTTCATCTCTTCCAGTGCTTGTTCCAGTTGTTGAACCAAATGGAGCAGGGTGGCTGGGTCTGTCTGTAGAACTCTGGTGTTGTGATCTCCATTTTGATTAAGGTGTAGCTTTATAGTCACTGCTGGTTTAATCTGTTGCCTGAGACTTCTACTTGCAAGCTTGATTTTAAATGAAATAAGAGCACAGTAACTATTTAATAACCGTGCTGAGTACATATTTATAATTATCTTAAACCATACACAAAAATTAAGTTTCAGATGAATTACAGACTTCAAAATGAAAAGTAAACTTTAAAACCTTTGAAAAGAAAATAATGAGAATATATACACAATTTTATGGTATAGAAGATTTCTTAAGCATGATATAAAAGGCTCAAACCATAAAGACAGAACTGGTAAATTTAACTAGAATTTTCTTCAAAGGATACCTAAAGATGGTAAAAAAACAAGTCATAAACCAAGAGAAGATATTTTGCAACACACATATAACCAAAAAAAGATAGTATCCAGAATGTGTGATGAACTCCTCTCATTTAATAAGAAAAAAACCTCAAAACCCAAGATAAAAATAAACAGGGCCGGGCGCGGTGGCTCAAGCCTGTAATCCCAGCACTTTGGGAGGCCGAGACGGGCGGATCACGAGGTCAGGAGATCGAGACCATCTCTGGCTAACACGGTGAAACACCGTCTCTACTAAAAATACAAAAAAGCTAGCTGGGCGAGGTGGCGGGCGCCTGTAGTCCCAGCTACTTGGGAGGCTGAGGCAGGAGAATGGCGTGAACCCGGGAGGCGGAGCTTGCAGTGAGCTGAGATCTGGCCACTGCACTCCAGCCTGGGTGACAGAGCGAGACTCCGTCTCAAAAAAAAAAAAAAAAAAAAAAAAAAAAAAAAAAAAAAACACAAAAATAAAAAAATTTTTTTAAAAAAAAAAAAAAAATAAAAAAAAAAAAAAAAAAAAATAAATAAATAAATAAACAGAAGATCTAAATAAGCATTTTACAGAAGACAAACGAATAAACATAGAAAAATGTGTTCAACTTTATTAAACATCAGGATAATAGCCAGTAAAACCACATGAAATACCATTTTACAAATATCAGACTAGCAAAAATTAAAAACCTGTCCATACCAGGCACTGCAAGGGACAGTAATGGGAACTCTCATCCACTGCTGGTAAGGGATGAGAAAATTACTTTGGAAAACAATGTGCACTACCAGCAACTCTACCCCTAGGCATATACCTTAACCTCTTACACATATATATTTATTCATGATAGTATGTATCCAAGAACCAAAAATTAGAAATACCTCAAATATTAATTAACAACAGAATGGATAAACCAAGAACAATCACAGAATGAATTGCTTACTAAATGGCGAGGAAAGAAATGAACTACAGCAACATGGGTTATCATAGAAGAAACAAAAATGTTGAAAAAGCAAGTCACAGAATACATGCAAGTTTAAAAAATACACAGTTTCGTGACAAAATTTATGTTTTTAAAAAAACTATAAAGAAAAGATTCGGGGCAGGGCATGGTGGCTCACGCCTGTAATCTCAGCACTTTGGCAGGCTGAGGTGGGTGGATCACAAGGTCAGGAGTTTGAGACCAGCCCGGCCAACAGAGTACAACCCTGTCTCTACTAAAAATACAAAAATTAGCCAGGTATGGTGGCGTACGCCTGTAGCCTCAGCTACTTGGGAGGCTAAGGCCGGAGAATCGCTTGAACCCAGGAGTCAGAGACTGCGGTGAGCCGAGACCGCGCCACTGCACTCTAGCCTGGGTAACAGAGCGAGACTCCGTCTCAAAAAAAAAAAAAAAAAAAAAGAGAAAAGAAAAGATTGACAGAAAATTCAGGATAATGATTTCCTCCAGGTGGCTGGGAAATGGTTACAATTGGGGGAAGGTACAGGTTCTTCAAAAGTACTGGTTTTATTTGTTAAGCTTGTTGGTGGGTATACTAGTATTTGTTTTATCATTATTCTTTAAACTGGATATCTATAACCTTTCATTTGTATAACACATTCCAAATTTAAAAAATAAGTACTACTGGGCCGGGCGTGGTGGCTCAAGCCTGTAATCCCAGCACTTTGGGAGGCCGAGACGGGTGGATCACGAGGTCAGGAGATCGAGACCATCCTGGCTAACATGGTGAAACCCCGTCTCTACTAAAAATACAAAAAACTAGCCGGTCGAGGTGGTGGGCGCCTGTAGTCCCAGCTACTTGGGAGGCTGAGGCAGGAGAATGGCGTGAACCCGGGAGGCGGAGCTTGCAGTGAGCTGAGAACCGGCCACTGCACTCCAGCCTGGGCGACAGAGCGAGACTCCATCTCAAAAAAAAAAAAAAAAAAAAAAATAAGTACTACTGACATATTTTAAAAGAAGAAAACCCAAAACTACAAACAATGACTAACTTGAAGGTTCTTTCAATCTTTAGATTCTCCATTAAAAGGTACCAGGATTATCCAAAGCAATAGCTGATTTGAAGTCTAGGTAAGAAACTGTACAAGATGAGCCTGTAACATCTTGTTATAGGAGAAAGCAAAAAAGTTATCAAAAATATGGAGTCAATGTCAAGAAGACTAGATTCCAACTTGAAGAGATTTTCGAGTGAATAACAAATCTAAACCTGAGATTTCAGGATTAATTTAATTCCGTAACATAGAATATTTTGACTAGTAACTTCTTCCAAATAATTCTAGGTAACCTGGGCTTTCAAAAGAACCCAAGATACTGATCCAAGGCTGAAATTTAATGTCCCCAAGTAATTTGCAAACAATACGTCAATCCCTTTGGGTGAGCTGGTCCCCAAACATAAAATAGGTATTTGCAGGCTAAAGTACCAGTTTAAGATCACCTCTGTAGTACAGATAATTATAGATTATGACACATATGCATATTATACATATGATAATTGAAAACAGTACTTATTTATTCAATTATGCTCTGTTTATATTTGTTTTTCCTTTACACTGACAGACAGGGACTGCACTGACAGGGACTGAGTATATTTGGTGTGTAATTAAGCCATGAATTTTTGTTGAAAGACTTAAAGCCACTATCCTCCAATTTTTAGACAACATACCTAAATTAAATACCTATACAAATATCTATACTATTCTTTAACAGTTCTAGAAAAGAGATTACATAACATCTCTAACAAACATCTAGTAAGACATTTTTCTCAGAAAGAAGTTGAATGACAGTACTATAGGACAAAGAACAGTAGTCCACAAAGTTCTTGATACAGACTTTTTTTTTTTTTTTTTTACTGGGGATGAGATTCTGTCCTCCTCCCTGTAAACATAACAACAATAAAAGCAAGTTTAAAATGAAATGTCTTATTTCAATGCAAATTAGAAAAAATATCAAAAAACCTTTACTTTGAAGGGCCATATCTCAAAGGCACTGAAAAGGGTATTCTGGCAAAAAACATCAAGTAGGAAACAGGATACATAAATTATGTTTCATGTAGCTACAGTTCCTAAAAGAATTCAATTCTCTGTTTAGCCTCAGAGCAAACAATATGTGGGCAGGACAGGAAAAGAATGCTTTGAAGTAGTTGTAAATGGACCGGCCCTAAAAGGAACGTCCTCCGGCATCAGTCTCAGATGGTGGTACATTCAGTTACTAATGCTATTAACGAGGACATCAATTGTGTTGGCAATTTATTAAGTCTGGGGAAATGTTCCTACTAGACACTAAGCTATGATGATTAATTTGAGTCCCATAAGTAACTGCACAATAATTAGGTGGTAATTGTCCATCACTACCGGTCTCCATGAGACAAGTCAGTTACTTAAACATGAAAGGCGCTGTATGTAGTTACTAGTTTCCTAGACATTTAGCTAGTCTTATCTGATCTGCCTTTTTCTATGAGCAGAATAATCCACTCCAGTTAAAATTCTATGCAATGGTTTCAACAAATAAGCTGAGGAACTCAATGAGCTCTGAGTAGTAGCTTTTTTAGCCCTTAAATGCATTTCTCCATAAGAAGCAAATTTCATTCAGTACACCCTCAAACTTAAACTGTACTAGTCCTACCAATAGTGCAATGATTCAAACTCATTTCACTGGGTAAATGAGCTCTCGAGTTTAATTTTAGAAAATTCTATTTCTTAATTTTAACTTGCAAAAATGTCTTCATAATGGACACACTCAAAGCAAATTAATAAAGCCAAAAAAAGAACTATTAAAGTCTATTGTACCCCAAAAGTCAGGGGACATTCGCACACGAGACAGGTAAAGATCTACAAGGTAAATTACCGCTGAGCCACATACATGACCATCCCCATATCTCCACCGGGTTATTGTGAAAGGACCTAAATATAAAGGCTTATCCAGTCATTTCCCCCATGAACCCCACAAGACTTGCTGCTTATGAAGTCCCCCAGAGGATGAACTGTGTTTTGTTCTTTGCTGTATCCACAACACCTGGCACATGTTAGGGGTACAAGAAATATCTGATAAATAATTTAAGAAGCCACTTAACTGCTCTTACCACCCATTCTTTCTATTCAGCACCAAATGCCTATTACATGCCAGGTATTGTGCTGGGCACACAGTAATGAACAAGACACAATACTTGCCCTCCTGGAGCCTACAGTCTGGCTTATACCACATCCTGTGTTCATGCCTATTCAAGCACTCATCACACTTGATTATAATTGCTGATTTCTAATGAAATTTTATTTTTTGGTCTCTCTCTTACTGTAAGACTGTGAGGACTTAAAGGCAAGCACTGCTATGTCCACAAGGCCTAGCACGCACTAGACATTCAATAAATGGTTTGATAACTGAATAGATGTGTAGAAGCAAGAATGGATTAATAGGACATAACAGATTATCTTTTTAATTGTTTATCTGCAGATACCTTAAGATGCTCATGACAATGGGATATTCTCTCTCTATGCCAGCCACTCTATCCCAAGTGTAAAATTTGAAGATACAGTAAGACAGGTACATCTTTCTTCTGTCCAAATCCTAAGGCTTTTGTCTTAACTCTTACTCCCCTGATGATCCTGCTATTCTTAAATGTTGCTCTTACTTTCAGTGACATTGTGTTGTGCTAGTGGTTGTTTTTCCTAAAACCACGCTTAATTGCTGGCTTTTATTTCTATTAGCCATGTGCACCCAATGAGATTCAGTTCAGATGTCAGAGAAATCATTCTCATATGTGATTTCAACTAATCCGGCATCCAAGATTTAGGCCCACATCCTCACCTACTGTAGAGACTGCAACTTAAACAAGCTGTCACCACCTTAAATTCACTCTACCTTGAACTGATTAAGGCCAAGTGGGAGTGTGGTTCTAGTGCTGCCTGAACTTCTAATTTTCAAAAGTTGCTAAAATTATAATTCTGGTGTGAAATTTCCTAATTTTTTTTTCAGACCATAGAAGGGAAGTGGTCAGACTGTGGATACCTTTTTAAGAAACTAACTTGCAGATGGACTAGATGAAGGGCAAGGAGAAGAGTCAAGGAAAAGCCCAAGTATTTTTGGCCTGTGTGATTCAAAGAATGGATGTACCATCTGAGATGGGAGAGGCTATGGAAGGAGCAGTTTCAGCAGGGAGGGGGTGTATTAGTCCTTTCTTACACTGCTATGAAGAAATAACCGAGACTGGGTAATTTATGAAGAAAAGAATGCTGGGCGCGGTGGCTCATACCTGTACTCCCAGCACTTTGGGAGGCCAAGGCGGGCAGATCACAAGGTCAGGTGATTGAGACCATCCCGGCTAACAGGGTGAAACCCTGTCTCTACTAAAAATACAAAAAAAATTAGCCGGGTGTGGTGGCACGTGGCTGTGATCCCAGCTACTCAGGCGGCTGAGGCAGGAGAATGGTGTGAACCCGGGAGGTGGAGCTTGCAGTGAGCCGAGATCGCACCAATGCACTCCAGCCTGGGCGACAGAGTGAGACTCCATCTCAAAACATAAAAAAAAAGAAAGAAAAGAAGTTTAATTGACTCACAGTTCCACATGGCTAGGGAGGCCTCAGGAAACTTTCAATCATGACAGAAGGCACCTCTTCACAGGGCGGCAGGAGAGAGAATGAATGCCAGATGAAGGAGGAAGCCCCTTATAAAACTAGCAGATCTTGTGATAACTCACTATCTATCACAAGAACAGCATGGGGAAAACTGCTCCCATGACTCAATTATCTCCACCTAGTCCCACCCTTGACATATAGGGATTATTACAATTCAAGATGAGATTTGGGTGGGGACACAGAACCAAACCATATCAGTGGGTAAGGAAGGTGGGATTCAGTTTGGAACACACTGCATTTGAATGCTTATCAAATTACCAAAGTGGAGATGAAAATAGGCTTCAACTGTATGACTCTCAAGTTTAGGGACAGTTCTAGACTAAAGATATACATTTGGGAATCCCAAGAATATGGGGATTATTTAAGACTTCAAATTGGATGAAGCCAGCTTGAGAATGTAAGTGGAAAAGGTATGAAGACTCAGAACTGACCTTTGGGGCATCCCAATGTATAAAGGGCAATGAGATAGAATCAGCAAAGGAGATTGAGAAAGAGGAGCCTGTGAAGTTGGATGAGAATCAGAGGAAGTTATTTCCCAGAAGGCAACTAAAGAAAGTATTTCAAGTAGGAAGGTGTGACTAACTGTGACAAATGCGTTAATAAACAGAATGGCATAAAAACTAAAAAGCAATGACCTTGAGTAAGTTATGAGAGTAGAGTGAAGATTATGAAGTCTGATTAGGAAAAGTTTAAGAGATGACAGGAAGAGAGAGTATACAAACAGAGACAACTCTTTCAAGAAGTCTTAGTGTAGGCCGGGCGTGGTGGCTCACATCTGTAATCCCAGCACTTGGGGAGGCCGACGCAGGTGGATCACTTCAGGTCAGGAGTTTGAGACCAGCCTGGCCAACATGGTGAAACCCCGTCTCTTCTAAAAATACAAAAATTAGCCAGGCGTGGTGGCACACACCTGGAATCCCACTGTAATCCCAACTACTTGGGAGACTGAGGCAGGAGAATCACTTGAACCCAGGAGGCAGAGGTTGCAGTGAGCGGAGATTGCACCACTGCACTCCAGCCTGAGCAACAGAGTGAGACGGTCTGAAAAAAAAAAAAAGTCTTAGTATAAAGAGGAGCAAAATAATGGAGCAGCAGTAGGAGGAGTATATGGAGTCAAGACTGGGTTTCTGACTGTGTGCAGAAGGGAGAGGCAAACCAAGTATGATGCAGATAAGAGAGGGAATAATTGCTAGAACTATGTCCTCATAGGGGGAAATGTGGATGGACTGAGGTATACAAAGGAAAAGGCTGCCTCTAGATAAGAGCATGGGCACTTCATCAAGAGGAACAGGAGAGAAGACAAGTGGAGCAAATGGGTCCTGATACAGGCTGAAAGATGTGGTGACAGGTGCATGTGGGAGTTCTTTCTGTTTGCTTCTCTTTTATTAGTCAAGTTGGAAGCAAGGTCAACAGCTAAGCATGTGGAGCATGGAGGAGATGCTGAGGCTTTGAAGAAAGAGATATAGGACATGCATGGTCCCTGCTATCCCAGTGTTTACAGTTTAGTCAAACAAAAAACAAAAAAACAAAAAACCAGGTACATATAAGTGAGATGACTTGCCAAAAGAGGAAGCACAGGTGTCATGAAAAGAAAACACAAATGCCACCAAAATTTAACTGCGTCTAGTGGCAGGGGGCATTTCTCCCAAAGGGAGACATCAAGAAGCCACAAACCCTTGCTAAATAAAAGAATCAGCAGATTAAATTATTTTAGGCTTTTGCCCAAAACCATACAGTTTCTTGGGCACAAACTACTTGACTCTGCCCTCTGTACTTTTGACAAGGCAGCCATCCCTTTTTTCTAATAACCTATAAACCCTTTCTATAAAGAACCAGAAATAATATTTTTTAGGCTTTTGGCCGCAGAGCCATGACAGTTTTTTTTTTTCTGGCACATCTACTCAACTCTGCACCTTTGTTAGCTTTGAAAGGCAGCCAGCCATAAATAATACATAACAAAGGAGCATGACTGTATCCCAAAAAAACTTTATTTACAGAAATAGGTAGCAAGCCAGATTTGGCCCACAGGCCATAGTTTGCTGAGCCCTGATTTAAACTGAGACTTACAAGGATAAGAAAGAGTCAAGTCAAGAAATAGTAGCAAAGCAGAAAAAGCATTTCATATAGAGTAAACATAATGTGTAAAGGCCTGATGCTCCTCATTTTTTGAATTCCCACCTTCATTCTCTGCCCAAGGGTGCTAGATTAACTTCCCTACATGATTGTTTTTTAAGGTTACTGTCTCTCTTTTTGTTTTTTGAGATGAAGTCTCCTTTTGTTGCCCAGGCTAGAGGGCAACAGCACAATCTCAGCTCATTGCAACCTCCACCTCCTGGGTTCAAGCAATTCTCCTGCCTCAGCCTCCCAAGTAGCTGGGACTACAGGCATGTTGCACCCCACCGGGTTAATTTTTGTATTTTTAGTAGAGATAGGGTTTCACCATGTTGGCCAGGCTGGTCTCGAACTCCTGACCTCAGGCGATCTGCCTGCCCTGGCCTCTCAAAGTCCTGGGATTACAGGCGTGAGCCACTGCGCATGGCCTTAATGTTACTCTCTTATCCAAATATCTACAAGGGCTTCCTATCATCTGCTATGTCAGATCTAAACCCCTCTAACCAACTTTCTATAACCTATTTGGACATTACCTCTATTTGAATCAGAAGAAGCCACTACAACAGTGGTTTCCAAACTATTGCACATTAGAATTACCTGGATGAAAATAAGCTTTAAAAAATCCTGATGCTCAGGCCGAACTCTATACCAATAAATCAGAATCTCTGGGTATTACACACAAACATCAGAATTTCTGTAAAGCTCCCCAGGTTATTCCAATATGAAGTCAAATTTGAAAACAAGTGCACTGTAATACATATTTATATGTCATTTCCATATCCATGTGGGTCTTTACAACATATTCTGCCTTCTCTACTAAGAATATTTACCCTAATTTTCTCTATTCATTCATCCTTCTGAAATTGCACTTCCTTTTGCTGGAAGCTTTCTTGGATCATACCAGCACATACACACAATTACACGTGTTGTTGTTGTCGTTTTTTTTTTTTTTAAACAGTTGTCATCTTCATTTATATAATTATATTCTTTTTTCCCCATCAAGAACCTTATTTTATAAGCCCCCTTAATTACTAATTATTTTGAGAACACCTAATATCCCTAACCAAGGTGATACCATCTTTTCCAGTTGAAAGTATTTTACACTTCTTTTGTATCTCAAAGCATTTGGCACAGCTCTAATCAGCAAATAGATGGCATTCAATACACATCTACTAACTTATCGCTCTCTGCTTAATAAAGGACTATAAGCAATGGTCTGAATACACCCTTTTGTTTATGTGACTTAAAATCAACTGAAAGATGAATCTCACAAAAATAATATTGTGAGAGAAGCCAGGTACAGAAGAATATTTACTGAGTCATTCCATATATACAAAGTTAAAAGGCAGGTAAATGTAATTGGTGTTAGAAGTCAGGATGCTGGTTACCTTTGGAAAGGAGGGAAGGGGCAGTAATTAGTTAGGAGGCAAGGAGGATGCTTCTGGGGTATAAGTCACAGTTAAATGCACCACGTGATAATTCATTAAGCGGTACATTGACCTGTGCACTTTTCTACATCTGTTAAATTTAAACAGACAAGTTTTTAAACATCTAGGCACCAATCTAAAAAATCTACATAACCATCTCCTTTTCCAAAATAACCGATTTCTTACAAATTTTGCAAATTAAACTGATTTGAACACACTGAAAATAAAAGAAATGAACTATTTGTGAAATGGCCTAAGAATGAACATTAAAAAACAAAGTTTCAAACCGGATCTTAGTTAAGGTGGCAAAGAATCCAATAAACAGGACACAAACCTAAAATAATTCTTATATTCTACATCAAGTTAATTTTAAAAATACTATACCTGTACATCTAGTCGCCATTCAAGGTTATGATAACTGGGAAGACTTGGTGCCAACTCACTTAGAATAGTTCTGATCTCTTTTCTGTTGTCCAGATAAAGCTGAAGCAACAATTTGTTTAATTCTTCAGAGAATCCCAGAACAAAAACAGAGTCTTGGAAATCCAGTTCAGAAATCTAAGTGAATTGAGTTTAAAGAACATCAAAATTTATCTCTGTCTAGCTAAAATACTTGAAATACACAAAAGAATATGATATCCTCTAATTTATTCTGTCTAGTAGAAGAAACAGCATTCCTTAAAGATAACCACTGCTCACCATTCCAAAATCCAAGTTACTGATACATAAAAGTATTTTAGTATAAAATGGAAAGAATTGTTAAGATGCCCAGTTTCCCTTCCTATTCTTCATCAAGCCAGATACTGCTGATATGCAAACAAAATATTAATACAGTCTCCCTCCTCTTAGGATACACAAATGGTTTAACAACACGCAGAATTAGAGATACTTCTATACTAGCTATTTATACCAGCAAGAGGTATTCGTATCAGTAGATATTATATGATTTTTTTTAGGTATGTCTTCAAAAAATCGATTATAAACCATTAACAACATTATTAAAATACACAGGTACCTGTCAGGACTATGATGTAGAGTACACCAGACTTTTCTTAAGAATCCAGGCAATACAAAACAGTCCAGAGAAACCCTTACCATGAGCTTTGAGCTCTCAGTGAGGAGATACGTTAATCCTTCCACACCATGCTGGACAGTGTCACTACTCACATTCAGTTTTCCTGAGAAAGAACAGTGAAAACAAGCAAATAAATTACTACTGTGGTATTTATCTTGTTCATATTTGTCTTTAAAAATAAACACTACTTATTACTACATGTTTTCAAACAGTGCATGAAAAATAGTAAGTTGGCCAGAGGTTCATGTTCCTTCTCATTCCACTCCCAGCCAAGTGCCTTTGGTATTTCCCACCATGTAACCTTCTTAACAAAACGCAGTACTGTGGAGACTAGTACAAGGTGCGTAGCCCTTCTCTTGAAAGCGTAGCTCCTTCAAGTCTGGCGGAAGAGGAACTCGACAGGGATTGACTTAATCCCAGAGACTGCCTTTTACCCAGGGGAAAACAACACTTTTTTAGCAGAAGCGGATATCTGAACAACTAATAATGATAACCAAATACTTGCATATTTACAGTTGACCCAGCTATTCCACAGACTTTGGTATATTTATACAAAATACTTTTCAGTATTTCTGAAAGTAAGGTGGTATTACGTATGTACATTTTACCATGAGAAAACTGATTTAACAGAAGCTTTAGCAATCTCACAGCTACTTCACAGACGGGCAGGATTTGCACCCTGACTGAGGAGCTCTGCTGGTTTTATTCTACTACAATCGGAACAAGATCCTAGGAGTCGCAATAATCCCTTTCTCTGCCAGGATACAGGGAATGGATCGCAACCGCCCTGGCAGCCTGCGGAGCCGTCCCCTTCCCCTTCTTACTGGCAGCGCCTTCGTAGATTTTTGGGTTTGTGCCGCGCCTCAGGAATTCCACAGCAATCCGCCCAAACTCGGCTACCACTGCAATGAAAGTCAGAAGGCTGTTGAGTGCCGGGCGCTGCCTTTGACCTCCTCCCCAGCCCACAGAACACCGCCCCCACGCCCGCTGACCCGCGCTATCCACTTGAGGCAGGAAGGCCAGGTGCTCCTTATGCTCCTCGGACAACTCCAGCAGCATCTTTACGGTCCTACGATTTCACCCGGCTGCGCGGACCTCGCCTTCCCCTCTTCCGGCGCCGGTGTCCGGGCGCCTAGAGGCTCCGGCGTCGCAGCGTCCGGAGCTTTGGGTTCCGGCCTACGAACTAACGCGCTACACTCGGACGCCCCCTGCGGAGCAGGCTAAGGTCAGAACGTTCTTCCTTTTGTAAATCATCCCGCAAAGATGTAGTGAGCGCCGGCTGGGTGCAAGGTGCTAGGCTCTGTGGGAGATGAAAAGGTGTTTCAAATCCGACACGCCCCCTCGTGGAGCATACATTAATATCAATAGCTCACATTTGTTAAGCACTAACCGTGTCAGGAAGTGTTCTTACATTTATTAAATACCTTTGGAGTTCACGAGAACCCTATGAGGTAGGTTCCATTATAATTTCCATTAGAGGTAAGGAAACTGAGAGACAAGTCCAGCAACTGACACTTTTATAAAGCTAATAGTTTCCACAGAGCTTCTGTATATGTTATCTTAAATGTATCTCAGTTAATATCCTCAACAGCCATGGCTTTGTTTTTACAGATAAAGAGACAAAGCTCCAGAGATTATATGGCAAAGCCTGTGACAGAGCTAGAAGGAGAGGGTTGGATCCCTCACTTACCTGCTCTAAAGCCCATCCTTCTACCTACCGGGATGAAAGCTTGTGACAAGGTTTATGAGTGATTATAAATTAGGATAAAGATAATGATGACAATGACCGCTGCTTACAGGATTCAGAGCAATGTCTTTTCTCTCTCTCTCTCTCTCTCTCTTTTTTTTTTTTTTTGATAGAGCCTCGCTCTGTCGCCCAGGCTGGAGTGCAGTGGCAGAATGTTAGCTCACTGCAACCTCCGACTTCCAGCTTCAATCGATTCTCCTGTCTCAGCCTCCTGAGTAGCTGGGATTACAGGTGCCCACCACCATGCCTGGCTAATTTTGTATTTTAGTAGAGATGGGATTTCACCATGTTGGCCAGGCTGGTCTTGAACTCCTGACCTCAAGTCATCCAGCCAGCCGACTCGGCTTCCCAAAATGCAGGGATTATAGGCGTGAGCCACCACACCTGGCCCAGAGCAATGTTTTTAAAAAAGTGTTTAGGGCCTGTGATAATTTAGTTCCTTTTCCAACTTTCTCTTCTCACCTGCTGTGGTTCAAATATAAGAGACTATAAAGTTGCTAATTGATAGGAATATGATTCTTCAAATCTCAACCCCTTTAAAATGGAGGGTGTGGAGGAGGAGAGGGGAAGGGGAGGAGACTCTTCATATCTGTCTTTTCTAAGGCTTGAGACAACTCTTTCTATATTCTGAGTCTCCCAGGCAGACTAAAAATTAGAAGAAGTTTTCAATTAACTTCTCTGTGTCTACTTTGTCCTTCGCATCTGACTGAAATTGTTTCTTCCACTGTGGCACAGAAAGACAGGTCCTTGAACTTATTAGTTAGGTCTTGAAGTAGCATTTGGAGAGAGAACACAATTTTTGCTTAGACTATGGATTGCAGATCAGCAAAAATCGCATCATATCCTAAAGTTGCCTTTATTCACACATTATTGAGAAAACATCCATTATTAAAGAATAATTTTCAGAACAGGTAAAATCGTGACTCTTCTACAAGTGTACAATGAACACATGTCACAAAATGTATTGAACTAGTTAATTAATGAGAGAATTAGTAAGATTACAGTAAAAACTGGTTTCAACTGATTCAAAAGAGGTATTCAAGAACTGTACATATATAGGGAATAGGAATGCTTAAATGAATTTGCAAATAGACACAATAGTATGCCAATATGAAATGGCCTTTCTTCTCTGTAGTCTCAGGGATGAAGTGAGGACAGGTGAGGTGAAGGTGAGACTAGGGAGTGGCACAATGGGCTGTCTAAAGTAGGTGGTCAAGGAACCAAGTTAGGCCAGGTGTGGTGGCTCATGCCTGTAAACCCAGCACTTTGGAAGGTCAAGGCAGGAGGATCACTTGAGGGGAGAAGTTCAAGTCTAGCCTGACCAACATGGTGAAACCCCATCTCTACTAAAAATACAAAAATTAGCCAAGCATGGTGGCATGTACCTGTGGTCCCAGCTACTTGGTAGCCCAAGGCATGAGAATTGCTTGAACCCAGGAGGCAGAGGTTGCAGTGAGCCAAAATTGGAGTCACTGCACTCCAGCCTGAGTGACAGCGTGAGACACTGTCAAAAATAAAGAAACCAAGTTTTATGCAAGAAAAACCAGCCTGGGAGCTAAAACACCCCAGGATAATTTATAGAGTGACTTCTGTTGCCATAGGTGATATAGTTTTTTAGAAAAAATTACCAGAGTGAAAACTCAGAACTCTAGATTCCAGATCTGGCTCTGACACTACCTGTATGACTTCTAGTAAGTTGTTTTTATAAGCATAGCCTCTTCATCTGCAAAATTGGTATTTTAATACTGCCCTTCTGTGCCATGCAGGACTGTTATGATACTCAGCTGAACTAATAAAATTGATTTTGATGATCAAATGAAACAATAAATTAGAATTAAGCAAACAGCAGCATTTACATTTTATAGGAGCAGATTTTATGCTTCTATAAATTCACAAACAATCATCTTAAAAGCCATTCATCTAATTCAACAAACATTTACTGAACAATTCCTTAAAGGTTCAAAGATATGCTATGCTTTGGCAATTTGTAGATGAATAAAACAATGTCCTTGCCCTCTAGGAGGTGTCAGAAAAGTGAGGGAGACAGATAATGAAGTAATTCCAATACAGTGTGATGAATAGCAATACTTGAAAATGAGCAAAATGACAAGGAAGCACAGAGAATACACGTTAACTCTAATTTGAAAGAATCAGGCTGAGAATAAATGTCCCAGCGTATCCTGTGTATGTTAATACTAATGCTCTACAATTAGATTTACATTATAAATATGTACAGTCTTAATGTCGCTTCATGCAATCTTACTTCCAGGGCGAATGTGAACAAAGAATAAATACTCAGTATTTTTTTCAACTAATGCTGGTAGGGAACAAAGTTTCATATCAATCATCCCCTCACATTCTCTCTGCATCTTTATATCCCCCTCCAGCTCATGTGTCTTTCTTTTCTCTTACATTTTCCCATGTTTTTCCCCCTTCTTCAGTATTCTAGCCCAGAATCCTTGCACAGGGTATTTCCTTAGCTGTGTTTTAATGACACATAAAATATTATCACCCCCTGCAAGGAATTACAGCTCAATTCACTACACTGTCAAGAGGATATTAACATGGTGACAAGCCTCACTTACACCAGCCACCTTCTCGTGACTCTAAAGCTGGCACCAAATGCATGAATTAGCTCCTGAGATTTTAAAAAATTATTTAATTCATTAAAAAAAGTATTATAAATGCAAACAGAAAAGGGTACAGATTTTTAAAATACTCATTATTGAATTTTCTCAAATTAAACACACCTATTACTCCAGAACAAGAAATAGAATGTTACAACACCCCAGAATTTCTGCTATACCTCCTGCCAGTCACTATCATCTCTTGTTTTCTCTATAGTGAACTAATACCTATACACATGCTGCCTTACAACATCCCTGTAGAATCATCTGTGTGTGTGAGTGTGTGTGTGTGTGCACATGCATGTGTGTGTGTGTTTGTATTAACCTTTGTGCCCCAACCTTGCAATGTCTAACTGGGAACTCAAAGGCATTTTTTTAGAATGAGCCTTAGATTTTAGGTGCCTCCGACTGTTGTACCAAAATCTATCTTATAATCATCTTAGTAAATTGCCTCAAAAATGTAAAATATTTAGAAAAAAACTTTAACAGAAGATTTACAAGACCTATATACTAAAAATTACAAAACTTTGCTGAGAGGAATTAAGAAATAATTGGAGATATATACCACTGATACAGAAATATGTCATGGGTAATAAGATTTAATATTATTAAAATGTCAGTTGTACCCAATCAGAATAATTCCAACAGGCTTTTTTTTTTTTTTTTTTTTTTTTTGATTTGGAAGATTTTTTAGGGTTAAAAAGATCTCCCATACAAAGGGAGGGAACCCAAACAGGGTGGCCGTTGCTGGCTCAAATGCCTGGGTTTATATCCAGATCATTGTCCATCCTGCTGTGCTCTCAAGCAATAGATGATTGGCTATTTCTTTACCTATTTCTTTACCTCCTGTTTTTTTTTTTTTTTTTTTTT
>NW_016818029.1:208131-232764 GCF_001698545.2 Rhinopithecus bieti | reverse complement strand
CTGGATATTAGCCCTTTGTCAGATGAGTAGATTGCAAAAATTTTCTCCCATTCTGTAGGTTGCCTGTTCACTCTGATGGTAGTTTCTTTTGCTGTGCAGAAGCTCTTTAGTTTAATCATATCCCATTTGTCAATTTTGGCTTTCGCTGCCGTTGCTTTTGGTGTTTTAGACATGAAGTCCTTGCCCATGCCTATTTCCTGAATGGTACTACCTAGATTTTCTTCTAGGGTTTTTATGGTATTAGGTCTAACATTTAAGTCTCTAATCAGTTCTATCTTTTCTTCATTGTTTGTAAGAAATGTGGCTGGGTTAAGAGTTGCACAAGTGTGCAGTTACAGCACTGGCCCTTCAAGTAATAGAGCCTGATATTTAAGCAAACTGTTGTCTGACAGCCACAAGTCTCCTTTAGCAGTGAGTATGCTGCTCACATCATGAGATGTCCACACAGTAAGATATCTTCCCTGTATTATTTTAACTGCTTCAGATACTAAGACTGCTACTGCCGCCACTATCCGTAAACAATGAGGCCAACTGTTTGCTACTGTATCAATTTCCTTACTCAGGTATGCCACGGGTTGCAAGCTCATCCCTTGGACCTGTGTAAGGACTCCTAGAGCTATTCCTGTTTTTTTCTGTGACATATAAAGAAAAGTCTTGTCCCATTGGCAAGCGTAACACTGGGGCTTGGGTTAGGGCCTTCTTTAGGGCCTGGAAAGCCGCTTCTGCTTCAGGTGTCCATCTTACTAGATGGGTATTGGCTTTCTGAGTTACCTTAATTAGTGTGTATAATGGTCTGGCTATTTTACCGTACCTGGGAATCCGTATTTGGTGGAAACCTGTTATGCCAAGGAACCCTTTTAGTTGCTTTAGGGTTTTGGGATGAAGATAAGCCAGTATAGGCTGGATACGTTCCTCACTGAGGGCCCTGGTGCCTTTGGATAATTTTAGCCCTAAGTATTTAATCTGCTCTGAGCAGAACTGAGCCTTTGGTTTGGAAACCTTGTAGCCACAGGTAGTGAGGAAGTTTAAGAGCACTTGGGTGGCTTGATGGCACAAAGTTTCTGAACAGGCGGCAAAAAGGAAATCATCCATGTACCGAAGGACAAGAGTGTCCACGTATGAGAATTAGCTCAAGTCTTGCGCTAACTCAACAGGCTTTTAAAATAGAGAATGGCAAGTTTATTTTAAAATTTATATGGAAATGCAAATGACTAAAAATAGCCAAAACAAACTTGAAAAACAATAACAAAGTTGGAGGATACATATTACCTGATTTCAAGACTAATTAAGACGTAGTAATTAAGACAGTGTAGTATTAGTATAACGACAAGTAAATAGATCAATGGAACAAAATAGAAAGTCTGGAAATAGATCTGTATCTGTATTGCCAATTGATTTTCAACAGAGATGCTAAGGTAATTCAGTGGGGCAAAGGAAAGTCTTTTCAAAAATTAATCCCGACCCTTACCACATATCACTCACGCAAATAATTTGAGATAGATTATAAACCTAACATAAAGCCTAAAATTATTGAACTTCTAGAAGAAAATATAAGAGAAAATCTTCATTAGTTTTGAGTAGGCAGAGTTCTTTTTTTTGAGATGGAGTCTCACTCTGTCACCCATGCTGGAGTGTAGGGGCACTATCTTGGGTCACGGCAACCTCTGCCTCCCAGGTTCAAGCGGTTCTCCTGCCTCAGCCTCCTGAGAAGCTGGGATTACAGACATGCACCACCATTCCTGGCTAATTTTTGTATTTTTAGTAGAGACAGGTTTTCATCATGTTGGCCGGGCTGGTATTAAACTCCTGACCTCAAGTGATCCACTCACCTCAGCCTTCCAAATTGCTGCTGAGATTGCAGGCGTAAGTCACTGCATCAGGCCAGGTGGAGTTCTTATAGTGGAAATAAAAAGCATGAATCATAAAAGAAAAAAATGATAACTTCTACTTCATCAAAGTTAAAACATTTTGTTTATCAAAAAACGTTATTAATAAAATGAAAAGGTGATCCCACAAACTGGGAAAAATATGCACTATATATCTGTATCTATCTATCTATATATATATGATGAAGAACTTCTGTCATAAATACAAATACTCCAATAAACCAATAATTAAAAGCTAACCCAATTTTTTAAATAGACAGAAATTTGCATTGCTGCTTCACAAAAAATACACAAATGGCCAATAAGCACATGAAAAGGCATCCAGCATCATAGTCATCAGGAAAAATGCAAATTAAACCACAATGATAGGCCATTTCAACCCCCCTAGAATGACTAAAGGTAAAAATCACTGATGACACCAAGTGTATGAAGCCACCAGAACTCTCGTACATTGCTAGTCAAAGTGTTAAAAATCATAAAACCACTTTGGAGAACTCTTAGGTAGTTTCTCATAATGTTAAATGTACATTCACCCTGTTATCCAACAATTCTACTCCTAGATACTTACCCAAAAGAAATGAAAGCATATGTCCAGAAAAATACTTTTTACAATAATGTTCATAGTGCTTTTTTCATAATATGTCAAAACTGGAGGCAACCCAAACATCTATACAGTCCATACACCATGCATTATGGTGCATCCATATAATCGAACACTATTTAGTAATAAAAAGGAATGTATGGCTGGGCGTGGTGGCTCATGCCTGTAATGCCAGCATGTTGGGAGGCAAGGGAGGTGGATCAGTTGAGGTTAGGAGTTCGAGACCAGCCTGGCCAACATGGTGAAACTCCGTCTGTACTCCGTCTGTACTAAAAATATGAAAATTAGCTGGGCATGGCGACACACACTTGTAATCCCAGCTACTCAGTAGGCTGAGGCCAGAGAATTGCTTAAATCTGGGAGGCGGAGGTTACGGTGAGCCGAGATCGTGCCACTGCACTCCAGCCTGGACAACAGAGTAAAACTCTGTCTCAAAAAAAAAAAGAAAAAGAAAAAGAAAAAAAAAAGGAATGTGCTACTGATACATGCAGTAATGTAAATGAATCTTAAAACATTAAGTTGAGCAAAATAACCCAGACACAAAAGTGAACAACTACATGACACCGATGATTTGAAAATCTCATCTATGGAGATAGAAATCAAAATAGCAGTTACCTAAAGAAGTTGGGATTGACTTAGGAGCTTGAAGGAACTTCCTGGGGTAGCAAAAATGTTCTGTTTTGACTGGGATATTTTTCAAACCCATTGAATCTTAAAGTTAAGATTCATGCAATTCACTGCATGTAAATTTTAACTCAATTTTAAAAAATTAATTGGAAGAAATGTTTTAGCAGAATTCAAAAGATGTCTGAGATCAGCATTAGACCTGGATGGTATTTGTTAACTTTCTTAAGAACTTTCCTTATATAGAATTTAAAAATTTTATTTATTTAAAAATATGTTCTACATTAATATGGCTTAAAAAACCAAAACACTTAAAAAAAGAAAAAAAAGAAAACAAAAAAAGAAAATGTAAAATTCTCACTTCCTTGTTTTCCATTGTCTCAGCTTCCCTACTTTGTGGATTACTACTATTCTCAGTTTCTTCTGAATTCTTCCTCATATTCTTTATACAACAATAGCACTAAATTTTCAGTTAGCATGATGAAGTCCAAGAAAACATGGTGTTAAATATCCTATTAAAAGTTATGTAGCATTATAACTGTTACTAGAGATGACAACATTAGAACTGTTATTATAAATGTTAACATTAGAACTGGACATTCTGTTTAATCAGGTCTTTGTCCAAACTGAGGTTGTCATGATTTTTCAAAGCACAATTTCTAGAGAGTTTTCATATGCTGTCAGACCTCCTCGGGTGGTCAAGTTAGAAATGCTCTTTTTGGCCAGGACTCTTGCTATTTGTAACTGCTGAAGCCATCGTTTCTCTTTAAAGGCACTGCAAGAAAACAAGATATCATTTATGAGAAGAAGGTCTGATCTTATCTGCATACATAGCTGAAAAAGGATGGAAATCTTCAGGTTGATTTTGTAGCTAGGGCTAGTTTGTCTGGTCACATAGGTAGATGTGAAATAGAAACAGTAATCTTTCTAAAACAAGTTCCCTGTGATGCAGTGGAAATTATATTTTCCCAAGGCAATGCTAAAAACTTAGAATCCACAGCTAGAAACAGAAACAGAAAACCACTCAGTATCATGTAAAATTCTCTGAGTTGAAACTTTTTCTCTCTCCTCTCTAGATATTCCTATATATCACATATTCCCTGACCTCTTCTCCTTTCTCCACTTTCTACCCCTACAAACACACATGAGGATTTTTTAACTGAAAAGATATTAGGTATTTTGATAGCCTTTAACTAAAATGCAAAGGAACTTAATGTTTTATGATGGTTATTCTCTGGCTATATACTAATAAAGACTTGCAAATTTGAATACGATTACTCTTACCTGGTAGGATGCAAATGTGATTTAATACAGAGGTGTTTTACATCCCCTTAAATGTTGGGGTCCTCCAAGATTCTATCCTTGGTTCTCTCTTTCTACACCCTTTTCCTAGGAGTCCTCATTTACTCACTATTTCAATTCTTTTATCCATGACTCCTAAAGCTTGACCTTTCTTGAAAGTTGCATATCTCCAATTACCAAATAAAAATATTTATCCCATAGACACTTCTAATTTAACATATCTTTTATCTTCTTCCTAAACTTGTCCCACTTCTGTTTCCTTGTTCTAACACTTCGATTTTGCTATCCTCACTCTCTCCAAAGCTAGAAACAAAACTAAATTCCTTCTTTCTCTATTTCCACACCCAGTCAGTGACCAAATTTTGTAGATTATTCCCCAGAAATATCTCTTGTATTTGGCCTTTTCTCTTTTCCCTAACTACTGTTGTTCTAGTCCAGGTCTTTATTTTCTCTTATTTCTCTTATTGCAGTTTCCTAACTTTACTATAGTCTTTCCACATCTTTCCAATGAGTCTTCCATACATCTCTATCAGATTTGTCTTCAAAAACAAACAAAAACTGATTATGTGACTTACTTCACGAGAAAGAACTTCCGTGAGCTTCCCACCTACCTCCTACCCTATGGAAGGGGAAAGAAGAAGCAAACTCTTCACTTGGTCACACAGATGCTTCTTAGTGTAGAAGCAGTCTACTTTGCCAGTCGTATCTCCAGATAGTTTTTCCTTATTGCCTACAATGCCTTTTGCAAATCCTACTTTCCTGAAAACTAAATTTCTTGCTTGCTCTTTCACAAAACAGTGCCTTTGACCATGTTACTAGCTCTGCCTGGATCCTTTACCTCACCTCTGCCCATGTTGTCTGGCAAAGTCTGGTATTTTTAAAAGTCTTTCACTCAATCTATTAGGAGTAACCCTGTATAAAATACCATAGTGTTTCCAACATTTAAACCAGGTCCATGTCTGCCTGATTCAACTTCTTTGTTCTAGATTAACTTCTTGTTTTACCTCAATGGTTGTGTCTTTCTGTGCCCTCTAAACTGGGTTAACCCATCCATGTTGCCCATAAAAATAGGTATTAAGTCTTAAGGAAATCACTCAGGCACTTTCAGCCTTTCCCCATATCCCACCAGAGTTAATTTGAAGTCCTCTCCTGTTCTGATGCATATCCTTGCTCTTCCTAGGCTCAGGCCTATCCTGATTCTCTCCCTGGCATTTGAAACCTGACTTTTCTGCATTGATTCAAAAATTGTTTAACTTAAGAAAAAGATGCATATTGAGCACTTACTCTATGGCAAGCACTATTCTATGTGCTGGAGATACAAAAGGTGATTAAAACATATAACACATGCCTTTTAAAATAAAGAATAAAAACAAAGAGCTGTACTTGTATCCAGAGTACAAGAGCCCATCAAAGCTCATAGCATTTGAGATTATCATCTATTCTCAGTCCACTCAAACTCTTAGCTTTCTGGACCAATCCCCTACATTTGAATCTTTACTTAACTGGACTCCCAGGTCACATAAACCTCTCTGAAATTGGACAATAAGCAATAAGGAAGGCTATTTTTCTAAACACACCTTACAGGTATTCTTTGACCTGTGTAAAGCCTACGCTGACTTCTAGGCTGAGGAATGAGACTATGTGACCTTCTGGCCTCAGTGACTGTCTACACCAGTCACATTCACTCACCAACCCAAACCCACATTAGCGCTTGATCTGTGCTAACTGCATCAATGCCATCTTGGGGTCAACCCCGAGAAGTTTAGTTTTATGAATCTAAAGGTAGGAATTCCTGAATGACATGGGGTCTAGTAAGTACTTTCACATGATGCCAGATGACTTGTCTGGTTCGGGAGACTCCCCTTTCTGTAAAACAGGAACATCTGATGGTCACTTTACCCACCTGATCCCTGGGTCAGCATCGTGAACGTTAGGTTCTTCCCCATTTCTTGGCTATGACACTAGCTTGGTGATGGTGCATGTAGCCATCAAGATAGTGTCCATCCATTCCTCATGTTTGTGTCTTTGTGGTACAAGAGCTGCTCTGGTCATTTAGAGGAGTGCTCAGACCACCTGACTGCCTGCCTTGACTGTCTACTTCAGGCAGATGTAAGTGCTTTTGTGACTTCTATGAGGAACTTGAACTCGATCAAGAAGACTGCAGTGGCATGAGATTATAGATCTCTCCTTCCTTTCCACAGCCCACCAACAGAGGAAGGTGGAACAGATCCTGGGAGAGATTCAGTGGAAAGGGGGCAGAAACGGATGGGAAGTGGAAGGTGTGAATACAGGAAAGAGAAAAATATTGGGAAATGAGAAATGGAAAGAGGGTTTGCTAGGGGTAACATTGCCAGAGTAAGTGTGCAGTCAGACTGACCACCACTCTCCCTGTGGGTCTCCCTTCTGCACTAATCCCTTCCTCCTTTTCTTCCTTTCTTTTTCCTCCCTCCTTCCCTCCCTTCCCTCCCTCCCTCTCCTCCTCGCCTCCCTCCGCTTCCTTCCCTTCCTCCCTTCCTTCCTCTTTCTTCCTTCCCTCTTTCCTCCTTCCTCCTTCTTCTCACTTCCTTCCTTCCCCTTCCTCCCTTTCCCTTCCCTTTCCTTCCTTCCTTCCTCTCTTCCTTCCTTCCTTCCTTCCTTCCTTCCCTGTCCTTCCTTCCTCCTTCCTTTCCTTTCTTTCTTTCTTTCTTTCTTTTCTTTCTTTCTCTCTTTCTCTCTCTCTTTCCTTCTTTCCTCTCTCTCTTTCCTTCACAGAATAACCCTTTCTTTAACAAAATGTTTTCTCTAGCAATTTCTTTCTTGACCTTGAAATTGCCACTCCTTAATAACTCCAATCCTTATGCAATGTAGCTACAAAAAAAAAAAGGCACACTGGTAGTCTCTTTTAAAAAGTGTTTAGAAATGTTTACTAAAGCTAAACATAAATTTATCCTATGACCCAGCAATTCTGTTCCTTGGTATAGAGTCAAGAGAAGTGAATGCAAATATCCACCAAACCTCATATGCAAGAATAATTGTGCATTTTTATTCAAAGTAGCCCTAAATTAGAAACAATTTAAATGCCTATAATAGGAAAATAGATAAATAAATTAGGATATGGAATACTGCATACAAATGGAATACTACATAGAAATAAGAACAATCAATACATGCAAAAATATTGATGAATCTTACAGGCAATGTGTTGAACAAAAAAAGCAAAATATAAAAGGTATATGCCATATGTGCCCCTTATATGAAGTTCAAGAACAGGCTAAAGTAATATTTGGTGATAGAGATGAGAATAATAGTTACATCTGGGAAGGATCATGACTGGCAAGGGGCATGAAGGAAATTTTTGGGGGCGCTGGAAGTAGTTTGCATCTGATCTGAGTAGTGCTTAAATGGATATATGAAAACATAAAAATTCAACAAGCCATATATGTGAGATTAGTGGTCCTTATGGATTTTACTATATATTTCATAACTCAATTCCTCCCCAAGAAAGCACTCTACACAACAGACACCATCAGCTTTTCTCATAGAAACGGCACCCCTCCACACACAAAGCTTAAAACATGTGCTTTTTCATGCACATTTCCATTTTGCTGGGCACAGCACTGGGCTATAGTAAACACGTATTGATAAACTCATTTTTAGCATGTATCTGTTGATAAAACAAATCAATATTTCCTTTCTTGTTTATAGCCTTATTTTAAGATGGACTATGCAGTTTTTTCAATTAATAATTTTTCTAGTATATTTCTAGAATTTTTGGTGATACATTCTAGTCATTCTAGTCAGAGATATCTCACAAATTACAAAGATTGAGGCTACTAAGCTATTAAGTGTCTTCTTCTATTGTCAACCTCCCTCTGTTGGATATTGAATTTTGCATTTTACAGCCCAAATTACTCTCACCACAAGGTGGCAACAACTTAATTGAAATAAAGTTGAGCTGAGTTAAAGACCAGTACAGAAAAGCAAGTAAAACAATCTAGCCTTCTAGCCTTGTTTTTTCTTTCCTTCTCATTATGTTGAGTAAGGGGAAAAGTCACTCATAAATCTATATTTCTAACTGTAATATTTGCATCAAATAATACCTCATAAGTAATGGATGGGATCTAAACTCTACTCAGGGAGTTGTGTACCTGAAACGTCTAATTCTGATACACTTTCTTATCTCTTTAGATGTGCTACGGATTACCTTTTAACTCACTGTAAATATTAATGTCAATTCTAGCACCCTGTCCAATACAGATCTCACCCCCCCCTGTGCATCTTGCCTAGTAAGTCAGTTCAAGTCTTTAATCATTCAATTTGTCATTAATGTGTTCCTTTCTTTCCTCCCATTTTTGTTACCATCTAGTTTTCTATGACACTTTTGATGTCTCCCTCCCATATTTCAGTTTTCTCTCGTTCCCCTCTAATTACAATTAATTTTTTATTAGCTTTAGAAGAAGAAGAGGAAGAGAAAGAAGTTGAAGAGGAGGAAAAAGAAGAAGCATTAGCAGGCTAGGCACAATGGTTCATGCCTGTAATCCCAGCGCTTTGGGAGGCCAAGGTGGGAGGATCGCTTGAGCCCAGGAGTTTGAGACCAACCTGGGCAACATGGTGAGTCCCCGTCTCCACAGGAAAAAAAAATCAACCAGATATAGTGGCATGTGCCTGTAGTCCCAGCTACTTGGAAGGCTGAGGTGGGAGAATTGCTTGAGCCTAGGAATTCAAGCATGCAGTGAGCTGTGATAGCACCACTGCACTCCAGCAACAGAGCGAGACCTTGTCTCAAACAAAAAGGAAAAACAAAAGCAGCAGCAGCAGCAGCAGCAGTAAGGGACCTTGAGAATTGATACAACACTTTCTACTGTGTTTCTTTCCCTCCTGAAAGTTTGAGGAGTAAAGTACTGCACAGATTGGATTGGCCAATAATATTAGTTCATTTTGTCCTAGTCATGAGGCTAAGATGAGGTCCTTGAAGCTGGGTATTGATGCATTGGAACAACTTGTATTACTTTGAGTGGCATAGTAGGGCATTATGGACCATTCCTTATCCTGGACCTGCCTTATAAAAGGTTTGCCCTTTGTATGTTTAAGGGGAGAACGTTACCTTGCCACAGCTAAGCAGTAGATTGCATTCTCCCTTGGAGTCTTCCCACTGTGCTCTGAGAAAGATGAGAAGGAGGACTTCAGTAAAAAGTCAGCACTGGGTGTTGCATAGAAAAATGATGGATGTGAATATCCCACTCTTGAAACTGGAGGGAGGGGGACTTGGGGAAGATACGTGTTTTTTATGAGCTTTTCTTTTTTCCTAGCTGTGGCAGTAATTTTTTTCTGATTTTGTTGTTGATGTTTTTGTAATTCAGAGAATGTACTTGCATTCACCAGTGGATGAAATTTGAGGGCTTGTTCTTTTGTGTCCAGCTGTGAAATTGCCAAAGGACTCACAGGTTTGCTACTTGCAGTTTGTTTGCTGAGAGATGGTAGCTTGAGCAAGATGCTTTGTGAGTCACTGTTCCCAGCCTTATGCCAGCTCTTGGAGGTCATTTTTGGTTTGGTAAAACCATCCACCATCACAGTGTCTCCAACTTTTGCCCCAAAGACCCTTGCTCCACAAAACTGGCTTTTATGAAGACTGTGACTCTGAGCTCTGAGGATCCATTGTTTTATTTTAATGTAAATCCTCATTGGGACTGAAATTTTCGGAAAAGAAACTGTGGACCACATTTTACTGAGCAAATATAATACACAGTCTTTATGCTTGTGTTTGAACACAATGGTCAGGGGAGTTTGTCCTGCTGCATTTTTGCATTCCAGGCACAGCACGCTGCAGTTGACAAAGGCCTTCAGAATCAACAGTTGGCCTGCTTCTGCGGCTACATGAATGGGGCATTTAGAGACATCTGCATGAAGGGCTTCATGGCACCATGCTCTATAGGGGTGAACACCGACTGCCTCGTGGGGCCGCGCACCCTGCTTCAGGGCCCATTCAGTGAGTTCAATGTATCCACAAAAAGCAGCAATGTACAGGGCTACCCTTTTCTGATACCTAAATGAGTGAAACAAGTGGGGAGGGGTGTTTAGAAAATCAGCAAACAAACAAGTGTAGTTACACTAAATGCTCATGAAATATTCTAGCTGAATGTTTATTTCTTCTTAACTTTTACCTTAAAATGTTTTTGGAAAAGGCATATGGTGATATACAGGTTAAACTGCACAGATCCTGCTTATGCACATTATCCTATTATGCACATGTAAATAGTTTCCTTGAAGTGGTCGTCTTTTTTATAAACATTAAATCCTCAGGAAAAATATCAAGCATAGGGAAATACAAGGAGCTTTTAAGTCTGACCACTTACATTCTCTGAGCTCTTAGATTTTATTTAAAGATGAAGTCAAGTGTAGATGGTCAAGCACATGAACACTAGAGTTAAATTGTTACGATTCAATACCCAGTTCTGCCCTTGCTATTGGTATGACATGGGGCAAGTTTTTTTCCTCCATTCCCCACCAGACAGAGTCTTGCTCTGTTGTTCAGGCTGGAGTACAGTGGTGCAATCTTGGCTCAATGCAACCTCCACCTCCCAAGTTGAAGCGATTCTTCTGCCTCAGCCTCCTCAGTAGTCAGAATTGCAGGTGCGAGCCACCACGCCTGGCTAATTTTTGTATTTTTTGTAGAAACAGGGGTTTCGCTATGTTGGCCAGGCTGGTGTCGAACTCCTGACCTCAAGTGATCTGCCTGCCTGGCCTCCCAAAGTAATGGGATTACAGGTGTGAGCCACTGCGCCCAGCCAACATGGGGCAGGTTTTCTGATCTTAGTTTCCTCATCTGTAAAATAAGATTAAAAATTTTCCACCACATCAAAGTGTTATAAGCATAGAATGAGGTAATAAATATAACACAGTGTCTGCCATAAAGTATTAAATAAATATGCACTATTAAAAGTAATAAAGCAGCACAGCTATTTCTTTGGATGCAGAACATGGAAAAAATATGACTATCCCATAATAGAAATCAGTGTAAAATATTAGAATATTTTATAAAATTGTAAAAGCTGCTCTTCTAATCCATCACTTCACAGAGCCCTTAGATCTCCTGATGTGTTGGCTTCTGCAAAACATGATTAAATCACCCACGAGGGGGCACTATTCTAAAATACTATTAAATTAAACCTACAGATTAGTGCAATTTATGTATGTGAGAATCTGATGGCTGTATTAACACATTAAAATGACCACCTGCCTCTCTGAACCAACCCTCCTCTTGCCCCAGCTATACCCGTTACACTTTATGTATGGCAAAAGTACAAATGCTGGTAATAAATGCAGTTTGAAAAATTACATGTGAGCTTAGGAAGATGTGGTCAATGTTTTCAGTCAATTAACAAGTGTTTTCTTAAAGAATAATTGAATGTGAAAGTGGCAAGATATAGATGCCCTTTGACTTATGATAGGGTTATGTCCTGATAAAAACCATCATATGTTGAAAGTATCATAAGTCTAAAATGCATTTAATACATCTAATCTACTGAACATCAAATCTTAGTCTACCCCACCTTAATTAGCATACAGTTGGGCAAAATCATCTAACACAAAGCCTATTTTATAATAAACTGTTGACTATTACCTGTAATTTATTTAATGCTGTACTGAAAATGAAAAAGAATGGTTATATGGGCACTGGAAGTTTAGTTTCTACTGAATTAACACCACTTTCACACCATTGTAAGTTGAACAATCTAAGTTGAACCATCGTAAGTTGTGGACTGTCTGTATGTGTTCTGAGAGCCTTGAAAAATATTGCTGAAAGTCTCATATCTAAACCAAATCGAAGTCACCGATTTAATCACAGTTGACCTTTGAACAACAAGAGTTTGAACTGTGGAGGTTCAGTTTGGGGATTTTCTTCCACCTCTGCCACACCTGAGACAGCAAGACAAACCCTTCTCCTCTTTCTCCCCTTCAGCCTTATTCAACCTGAAGATTGAAGACCTTTATAATAATCCACATCCACTTAATGACTAGGAAATATATTTTCTTTTCCTTATGATTTGCTTAATATTTTCTTTTCTGTAGCTTACTTTATTGTAAGAATATGGTATATAATACATATACACAACATGTGTTAATTGACTATGTTATCAGTAAGACTTCTGGTCAATGGTAGGCTATTAGTAGCGAAGTTTTGGGGAAGTCGAAAGTTATATGGGAATTTTCAACTGTGTGGGGAGTTGGCATCCCTAACCCCTGCATTGTTCAAAGGTTAACTATAGTTAGTATTTCCTGAGGAAAGTCTATCTGAATCGCAAGACTGTCAGTCCTGATGGCATCCCTGCTGTTTTGTTCCAGCAAATATGTAATAGTAATATTTGGTTGAGACATGCTAAGTGGAACTGGCATAGAGCAGCACCCCAGCTGTAGAGTGAGTGAACTGCAGGCTTAAGGTCTGATGGAAGTTTAGTAAAAAATTACAGCACTTGCTAAGTTAATTTAACATGAATTTCTCATACTTGAGTACTGGTCCTTCTTTTGATAAGTAGCGTTGGACTTTAAGTTTTTGTCCAAGGAGACAACCCATCAGAAATTCCTTCCATCCATCCCAGACATCCAGGCGAAGTGTTGTGCCTGTGGATCAAGAGAGATGGTTTATGGTTCCAGTCCAGCAGTGTGGTTTGGGAATCCATAAAACTTCTAATGATAGCTTTCCCCAAACAGAGGCATAAGCTAGATGCAAAATGAAAAATGACCTTGAAACAAGGAGACAGGGATGCTATTTTTAGCGTAGGCCATTATTGGGACTTGGAAAAGCTGTTTAGTATCTGTGCATTACCATTTTCTCATCTGCTCAATGATTGCATATAGCGCTGAAATATTTTTTTGCAGCTATCTTAAAACAGCCTTGTGGAGATTGATTCAATGCTGCTGTATACATTAGCAAGTAAACCAAAGTTGTTATATTGGAAGAGGAAACTAAGGAATCTGTGGCAGGACAAATGGTCTTCTGGAGCCTTTAGCTTATGAAGGCTCCAGGCTGTGAGGGAGTTGAATGATGCTCACCAGCTAATTTGCTTGTTCTATCCTTTATGAAACATGAGCTGTTCTCTGTTACAAACATAAAAGTAATTCACTGCTGCTGGAGAACTTATCACTGGCTCCTCCGAAGTCTACCCTTCCTGTGATAACACATTCCCTTTATCCTTCAGGCTGGTGTTTTCCAGGGATCTTTCCTCAGCCTTCTGCTCTTCTCAATTTACACACGTTTCCCTGGGGATTAAACCCAGCCTTCTCCCTATGTGGTCCAACCTAGCTCTCTCTGCCTCATTCATTTATTATGGCCACCTTGACTTTTCACCTGTCCTCACACCAAGTCTACTCCCATCTCAGGACCTAATGACTTACAATTTTTTGCTTGAAAGGATCTTCATCTAGATTTTCACAGGACTATGTCCTTTTTATTCATCTTTCACTTCAACCATAGCTAAAGCAAGATCTGCCATCACTACCTCCTCACCTTCATTACTTTGTATCTCATGACTTTAACTTCTTTATTGCCTCTGTCATCAGTACTTGGAATCATTTTATTTGCTTGGAGATTTTTTTTTTTTCATGCTCCCATTAAGAAGAAAATTCCTTCAGGACTTGCCATATAGCCTGGCACCTGGTAGGTGCTCCCTAAATACTTGATGTCTGATTAATTGTCAATCTTAGTGGCGAAGATGGCTTCATTGACCAGCCAAGTGCCACTCATTCCCAAGTCCCAATCTCCAGCCCAGCCTCTGCTCTAGCTCCAGACTCCCTCTGCTGGCGATATTACCAATGGAGGATTTGCACTACAACCCCATCATTCCAGAATACCACTCATTATCTTTTTTCTCCTAAACCTGCTTTTTCTCCTACATTTTTTTTTTTCTCAGTGAGTGGTACATCTATTTTGCTACCTAAGCCATATATTAGAGAGTTTTTCTTCATCCTTCCTTTTTTTTTTTTTTTTTTTTTGAGACGGAGTCTTGCTTTGTAGCCCAAGTGATTCTCCTGCCTCAGCCTCTCAAGTAGCTAGGATTACAGGCCACCATGCCCAGCTAATTTTTTTGTATGTTTAGTAGCCAAGGAGTTTCACCATGTTGGTCAGGCTTGTCTTGAACTCTTAACCTCAAATGATCCATCTGCCTTGGCCTCCCACAGTGCTGGGATTACAGGTGTGAGCCACTGCACCCAACATCCTTCCCATTTTTTTCATGTCCTACATCTGAACGGTTGCTTAGGCCTGACAAGTTTACCTGATCAATATTGAAGAACATCTCAACTCCTTGCCTCCATCTCAACCAGCGCTGCCCTATTTCAGACCTAGATAATCTTTCACCTAAATCTAGTTTGAGATGCTCCCCGCAGCCTCCGCTTCTTTATTCAGGCCTCCGCTCAATGTTGTCTTCTTTCCTGACCAGCTATCTAAATAGCCTCCCATCAGTTTACTGCACCATTTATTCCATTTTCCCGCCTTCTTTTACTTCGTAGCTCTTAATCTCTGCTTAAAATGAGAAAATTTTCTGTTTGCTTGATGGTGTTTGCCTCCTCCACTGAGATCCAAGCTTCAGGAGGGTAGGGACACTGCCACTGTGCCTGCTTTCCACAGTGCCTGCTTTCCACAGTGATGCCTGGCTTATGGTGGATGCTCAGTAAGTATTTGTTGAATGAAGTTCTGCTGGACTCCCAAACTTCTTCTGGCCATGCTCTGCCCTCCTAACCGGGCAGGCTGGCCTGCACTTCCCTGTGCACACCAGGCTGTTTCTGGCCTTGGTGGTTTCTGAACTGTGCTTATCTTTGTTGGCTGAGATTTCAGAACACCAGTAATCTTAGAATCACAGAGTGGTGAAGATAGATCTTGAAGATCTTAAAAGACCAACCCACTCAGCAGCCCCCTTTTATAGACTTGGAAGCTGAGGTTCAGAGATAGGTGACTTGCCTGAGGCTTCTCAGCCAGCAGGGAATTTCCAGAATTCCCTGGAATTTGTCTTTAGGATTCTTTCTAATGCCTAGAGAGTTTCCCCCTTTCAGTTGCCTTTCTGATTATTTCCTTTCTGCTTCCCCTCTCTTTTCCTTCTTGCTTCCTCTCTGCACACACACAACAAAGGATATCTCCCTGCCAGTCCCTCCCTTACTGGACATTCTATGTTATAACCTGCAATCTTGAAATGGGGCTCTTCCTCTGTTACTCCTTACTCTGGTTTGGATTTCTTGACCTTGGACTTGCTATTCTTTGTGAATTGATTCCTATTTACATACTTGTTTACTTATAGGCCTGACCTGCGTTAAACTACCCTTATCCCCCTCATCTGCCTCGATCCTCATCACTTGGGCCTCAGCTAGGAGAGTTTACTCTCCTTGCTGGAGAATTCTGGAATTATTCTGTAGACATAAAGTAGTGGTCCTGCAGCTATTCTGTAGGAATACCTTGATAAACATTTTCCAAAATATGGACCATACTTCCTACAATAGATTAATTTTCTCTAAAGCTTCTTGCTGTACTTAAACCTTCTCATAAAATGTTTAATTCTCATGGACTGGAAACGAAGGACTTTAAACACCGCTCCAAGTGCATTTGTTTTATCTCCTGCTGAAATGATCTATGTTTTTAGTTTATTGTGAAAATCACTCCCAAATGAGCAGTAGAAAGCTTTAGCCTGGCCCCGTACCCCAGCCTCCTTAGTCCTCCACAGCTGAGGCTACACAGTCTCCATTTGAAGGACCAGCCAGCCCCAGGTCCATAGAACAATTCCTGTAGGAGGGAATTTATTAAGATTTTGACCAGGGGCCAGTGCAGTGGCTCACACCTGTATTCCCAGCACTTTGGGTGGGAGGATTGCTTGAGGCCAGGAGTTTACCAGCCTGAGCAACACAGTGAGACCCCCATCTCTACAAAACTAAAATAAAAGATGTAGGCCAGTAACTCAGAGGGTTGATAGGAAGTCAGTGTTCCTGTTCATCCTGGTCAGATATTCTTGTCACTTCTGTTCCTCCTGAGCAAGTCCCCACTTTGTGCCCTATGTCGTGAATCCCAATATTCTACCCCACCTTTTGGGTTTTAAGACTAAGGTTCCATTTCTGAATTTCTTACTCTAAACCTAATCTCTGGGGTTAGATTTCTATCACATGTTATCAGAGCCTCTGATGTCAACATCACCTTATCTAGTTTCCTGCCTCTTGTGTCATTCATTCATTCATTCATTCACTACCTTGGTGCTATGGTTCACTCACCAGGTCCCTGCTGGATCTCCCTGAGGGTCACCCTCTGCCTTCCTTGGCCTTACCAACTGACAGCTGCAGACTGACTTGCCTTTTCCAGGACTTCCACCAGAAGGACTTATTTGAGGCTAACCTTCCACTGCTAGGTGTCTATAGATGGGAATTTCCTGGCTTACCTGTTCTCCGGATTGTTGCCTACCCTCAGAGTCTCAGCTCTCTCTAGCCCTCCTGCCTACTGCTAAATGAGACCTGATTCTGAAAACTACAGAGGAGACTGTACGATTTAAATCTCCTTAACATTGATGGGGCACCTCCATCAGGCCCTGTATTTTGTTTCATTTTAATTCCCTGTCTAGTAGCAAATATTACAGGTGTTATAACCATAAATTCAGTTCCTTGCATTGAAACAGTCCTGATAATGCTCAACTTTTAAATATCCAGAGAATTTCTAAGCAAGTCAGCCAGCACTGTTTATTAGATTATCCTTTCACCCCTGTTGCTTTGTAATGCCCTCTTTGTCAGATATTAAATTCCTTCATAAGCTTAGGAATTCTGTTGGGAAATAGAAATTTACTTGAAAAATGCTATATTGCTCCAGAAAATACAACTAAAACCTATTACTGAAGAGAGAGGAAAACTAATAAGCTTTAGGGCCCCTTGCTGTCTTCTATAGAGCCTTCTAATGTTCTTGTCATAGTTTTGGATTTTTTAAAAGAGGACCCACAAAACTGTGTTAACTTTACAAAACCTGAATCTGTCCATTCTGTGCTTGCAAACTTATCTACTATGCCCAGGTCACACAGGACAGCAGATGGCAGCAACAGTGCCTATTTAGGCAATCATCCTCAACCTCTCCACATGTGGCCCCTGACTCCCAAGTTTCTGGATTCTTCATTCATACCCCAGGAGTCAGTGTATGCCTATCTGATTTGGACTTTTTCTTCCTGAATTTGGAAATTGTTTCTCTGGTTTGAGCTTCCTCTCATGGAAGAAATAAAATAAAACATTGATTAGAACTTAAAGGTCATCAATAAAGGCATACTGGTTTGGCAGTATAAATTGTTAGAAAGAACCCGATCCTGGGTGTATGATTATCATTTGTTAGCAGTGTGACCTTGATCAGATCACTTAACTTCTCTGAACTTCAGTTTTCTCATCAATAAAAGGAATTAAAATGGCACCATAGGTCTCCATGAGCCTAAAGGTTGGTAAAAAGACCCTGGAGCCAGCTCAGATTTCAGGATCTGAGCTGACACAACCCTGCTCCTGGAATGGTTTCTCAGGTGCCATGTGCGCAGGCAGCCATGAATACATTCTACGAGGTGTTTATGGTGAAGAGTACCAATTGGTATCATCTGTAAAGAAAAGGCATTAATTCATTCACTCATTTGTTTAGGTACTCCTTGTTTCAGAAAGAGTGAATGACAGTTTATGAATATATGTGAAGTAAAAACAGAATAACAAGCAGATGAGCATGTAGATCAGCAAGGGGAAAGCAAAAGCCAGGGCAGAGATTTCAGAGCTAGAAGCCGGGCTAAAATGAACACCTGATACCATATAGGTTGATGTAAGACTAGGTGTGTGTGTGCGTGTGTATGTCTGCATGTATATGTATGTATTGGACCTATGTGATGTGCCACTAAGCTTCAAGTCACAAAATCACACATATTAAGATATATTTATCATGATAGATTTATGATAAGTTAGTCATTAGATGTTCTACCACCAGAATTCCCTTATCCCATCATTACTTATCTTCTTCTTAATCCCTGAAATCTTTCTTTCTCCATCTCCTTTATTAAAGCTGCTCTCTCTGAGCCCACCAAAGATGTTTAAAGCAAATCCAAAGCTTTTTTTTTTTTTCTTTTTTAATCTCAGAATTGCTTTGGACCTTTACCAGCATCTTGAAAACAGTCTCATGATCTGTTGCATACAAAGTTCCAGTTCTCCTCCTGACTCTGACAGCTTTCCATGTCTCGTTTTCTGACTCTTCTGTGTGCTTGCCCTGACCTCAGCATGTCCTGAGTGCCGCCCATTGGCCCTTAAGACGCTCCCCTCTATATTTACTCTCTGGGGAATGCACCCCTCACAGGGCTGAGCCTCCACCTAAATGGGCAGGATTAGTATCTGCTAACCCAAACCATCAGTCAAGCACTAACTCCATGTTTGCAGTGAAGGGAAATTAGAAGACTTCAGTTGTACTTACAGCTTTGCCACTAACTGGCCAGCTGAGTAACATTTTTTTAAAAAGTACTCTCTGAGTTTCCTCATATCTAAAGCTTAAAACCCAGAACATAGCTCCTTTCCTCAATTTCCCCACCACTGTCCTAGTGTGAGAACTTTGATTCTTTCCTCTACTTAAATGTGATCTAGGTCCAGGCATGTTAGCTCACTCCTGTAATCCTAGCACTTTGGGAGGCCAAGGTGGGTGGATCACTTGAGGTCAGGAGTTTGAGACCAGCCTGGCCAACATAGTGAAACCCTGTCTGTATTAAAAATACACACACACACACAAATTAGCCAGGCATAGTGGGATACGCCTGTAGTCCCAGCTACTCAGGAGGCTGAGGTGAGAGAATCGCTGAAATCCAGGAGGCAGCGGTTGCAGTGAGCTGAGGTTGTGCCACTGCACTCCAGCCTGGGTGATGGAGTGAGACCCTGTCTCAAAAAAAAAGTGATCTAGCATGATGTTCTGTCCTGTTCTGCCTTCTATGTTTCTCAGATTTGTCTCTTCCACTGCTAATGGAATTAATTAATACTGGGATTATTGAACATACCAGTTATTATATCACCCTGCCTGCAGGCTTTCCTCACTCCTTTCTATATTTCATATTGCTTGCTACCAGATCAAACCTCTCCTAGAACACTCCTGTTCTAGGCTGGTGCAATGGCTTATGCCTGTAATCCCAGCACTTTGGGAGTCCAAGGCAGGCGGATCACAAGGTCAGGAGATGGAGACCATCCCGGCCAACATGGTGAAACCTCGTCTCTACTAAAATACAAAAAATTAGCTGGGAGTGGTGGTACATGCCTGTAGTCCCAGCTACTCAGGAGGCGGAAGCAGGGGAATCGCTTGAACCCGGGAGGTGGAGGTTGCAGTGAGCTGAAGTCGTGCCACTGCACTTCAGCCTGGCAACAAGAGCATGACTGCGAGTCAAAAACAAACAACAACAACAACAAAACAAAAAACACTCCTGTTCCAGAAGGTGCAGGGCTCTGGCTGCAGCCACAGCAAGTGTGAGCTGTGTTCCCTCACCTTAAGATCCTCCTCCTTCTGCCCTCAGCTGTGTTTGCTAGTGCTCTCAGGAAGGCTCCTCCACTCTCCAGAACAGTCTCCTGCTTTCTGTCCGTCCCTGGAATGTCTTCCCTTCCTCCTCTCAGATGATCCATAGTTCCCACATCTTTGTGTGTTCCAGCCCCACTTTCTCCAGAATGCCTTCCCTACATGCCTTCAGCCTGCATTGAGCTGACTTACTGGATTTTAACTGAGTGTGTATACATGTCTCATTTCTATCACTTTATTGTAAAAACACCCAGAGTGCAGAGGCAGCTTTGTAAATGTTTTTATGAGCAGTGATTAATTGAGCTACTTAAATCTTTGATTTTCAACCTGAACATGACTGCTTCTCCAAACCCTTCTGATTTTCCACTGCCTCTGGAAAAGGGGCCAAGGTTCAACTCCTGATAGCAACAGAGATGATTCATTGACTGGAAAGAGAGATCCTATACAAGAAGCTGATCAAGGACTCTTTTTGCCTTCTAGTTTTAAAAAAGGTGAGCTGGCTACTTAAGGAATACTAGTTATGCTTTAGGTAAAGGTATGAAGCATATGAAGCAGGCCAAAGAGCCCTTCCCCTTGAGGTCCTCTGATGCCCTGTGTTCTCATGATGACCAAAGCAGCCTACTCAGGTCATGCTTAGACCCTTAACCTTATATCTGAACACCTTCATTTCCTAAAGTTCCTATTCCCAGAGGGTCATTTTAAGGAGTAGGTATGTTGTCCTTGACACACACTGAGCAAGTAATTTAATCATTCAGATGATTTACTTTTTTTCAAGTCTGTAAAAGTTGGGGTTGGGTCAATTCAAATTATCTTCCAGCTTAAAACATCACATTATAATCTGAGCATTATAGGCCTGAAGAATAGTCATCCAGAGTTTATTCTAGTTTTGTTTCATCCTTTGGTACTTCATTAAATAACTAGATTATCAGTTGCTTGGGGACAAATGCCACTGTGTGCCCTTCCTTATGCAAGCCCCCATCATGTTCTAGGCAGGGTTCAGCTTCCAGCAAGCATGCAGAGCAGGTATGTGCATTATAGCAAAGTACTCTGAGGAGAAATTGTAGAACTTCACTTCCCTGATCAAAAACAGGGAAAAAAATTATGTTAAAGTTTTGAGAGCCTTAATTTAAAATAACAGGAAAGAATAATGCTAAGCAAATATAACAGTCAGGAGAAGTATCAATAAATGCAAATTTAGCAGTTATATAAAGCAAAACTGCTTAGCTAAGGATACCTACAAAGCCCTATGTATATGTTGGGAGAACCCAAATTTCACTGCAGTGTTATAACACAATGTCAACTAAGGATGTGCTGATTGTCAGCAAGGATTCATTTACTTCAAGTAATAATTTCTATAAGGTTCCAACCATTTTTTAAAAATGTGAAATGCTTCATGAACTTGTGTGTCATCATCAGGTAGGGGCCATGTTAATCATCTCTGTACTGTCCAATCATTTTTTAGTATTCTTAAAACAAATCTGACAGCTTTTTCCTTTGTCTTATTGATGTTTGGCTATAGTAGACATGACCTGGAAGTACAGATGTTTTTCTTTTTTCCTGAAACAGGGCCTCGCTATCACCCAGGCCGGAGTGCAATGGTGTGATCACAGCCCACTGCAGCCTTAACCTCCTCGTCCAAGTGATCCTCCTACCTCAGCCTCCCAAGCAGCTGAGACTACAGGTGTGCACCAACACATCGGCTATGTTTTTTTTTTTTTTGTACAGATAAGCATCTCACTATGTTCCCTAGGCTGGTCTTGAAGTACTGAGCTCAAGTGATTCCTCCCTCCCTTGGCCTCCAAAAGTGCTAGCATTACAGGTATGAATCACTAGTCACTATGCCCAGCCAAGGTATAGTATTTAGAGAGAGGTTGTAATTTGTATCAGGGATAAATGCTATTCCACTAAGGCATACTTTCAGCCAGTATAGCATTGGCGTCACATTGTTAAAAAGATTATTTTAATATAACCAGTGACATTTTAAGATGAAAATGCCCAAAGCAGGGTTCAGAATAGCATGTATCATATGCTGCCTTGCATTAAAAAAGGGAAAAAGAATATGTACTTGAACTTGCATTTACACATGCCCGAAGTGTATTTTGAAAGAGAAAAAGATGAAGTGGTCTGAGTTTTGCTCTTCCACCTTGAGGCTATTAATGAATCTGCTTTGAGAACAAGACATGACAGGGCTATGAGACCCTCCTTATTTCTTAGTCTGTAGACCCAGACCCAAGAATGAAATGTTGATAATTCATATCCACACTGAACTTACAGAGGTTTCCATTTAGAAATAATGCCTCCATTTGTTCAGATTTAATTTGGAAATGGTTTTGATTGTAAATCTTCAAAACAATAATGGTTGCCCATGAGGAAGGAACTAAGTGCTTGTAGGACCAGGAGAGGGAGGGAAACTTACCACTACACATCCTTTTTCACTTCTGATATTTAAACCATGCTAATGTATTAACTGTTTTAAAGTGAATATGTAAATAAAGTTAACAGATTGTATATAAAAATCCTAGATTTCCATTTTCTCTTGAAAAGCTGCAAAATCTGGTATCAAAGGACCCTAGTGCCAGATGGTAGCTGATATCAAATATACTGGGCAGTACCAATATCAGTCTGGTAGTCCTTGAGGGTGTTGCAATCATACATCTCCAGGCCCCTTGGGGTTCGGAGACAGTAGACACTCACAGGGAGGCCACATCTCAGAGTTACCAGTGTTCTCAGATCAGACACTGTTTTATCAAGAAGGGAAGTGCTCTCCATTATTGGCATTGTGTCTTGAGTTACAGCATTGAACACGTATAGAGTAGGCTTGTCTTCTTCCTAAAGGGAGAGAAAAAGAGGGAACTTATTGTCTGGAGGTTGGGATGAGGGCCAGGCATTTCAGGGGGTAGCTTTGAGCACCTCTAGCTCCACGACATAGGTGTTAATGTGAAAGCAATAGTCACTTAAGTTCTCTGCCTTCTGGTCTGAGTCTAGCTCTTATGTCCTGAGATATTAACAGGTCCCCCTGTTTGAGTGAAGTGAAGAAGACTTGGCAAGACTTTGAGATCCTTGACTTTTTACTCTACAGACCCAGATTACATAAGAGTGTTGATAATTTATATCCATCCTGTGCTTATGGAGGTGTTAGTTTAGAAAACATTCCTCTGTTATGCAGCACTTTAATTTGGAATACTGTGGATTTGAAATCTTCAGTCAATTATTATTTTTATTTTTTTCCTGAGAGGTTATTCCTGGCAAGTGGAACTGAGTTGAGAGTGGGGAGGGAGTGTTTGCTTATCATTTTGTGCTTTTCATTGTCTATATGGTTTGACTGTTTTAAAAGCAACATATATTTACTTTTATTATTTACCTTTTCTTTCTTTCTTTCTTTCTTCTCTTTTCTTTTCTTTCTTTCTTCTCTTCTCTTTTCTTTTCTTTCTTTCTCTCTCTCCTCTCTCTCTCTCTCTCTCTCTCTCTCTCTCTCTCTCTCTCTTGTGTGTGTGTGTCACTATGTTGCCCAGCCTGGTCTCAAACTCCTGGGCTCAAGCGATCTTCCCACCTTGGCCTCCCATAGTGTTGGCATTATAGGTGTGAGCCATTGCACCTGGCCTACTTTTACTATTTACAAAGGGAAATACTAAATATAGGTTCAGAAAATTTTCTTTTGTTTCTTTCATTTTGTAATCTAAGTAGGAAAGCAAGTAGAACTGAGATATCTGAAGTAGAGTTAAGATGTTAAGATGGAAAGTTTGAGGAAAATATGAATCCTTCTGTTAACAACAGGTTTAGATAAATCAAACCAAAACTCAAAATACAGCAAATAGGAAAAACGGGAAGCAGCTGGGGAGGAAAAGATTATTATCATTTCCACTTTTCTCATGAAAAATGAAACTGACTTTACTTCCTCTTTAGCAGATTCAGGACAATTATATTTTTCTGCAACGGCCTGCTGTTGGGTTGGCAGATGTCAGTGCATGGCGCTATCACGGAATGCCCACGACTACAGGACTCTCTCAGAACCTGGTATCTGGCCTCCAGGTTCTTCAGGGGGCTCCAACCTGTCAATGCTGTCTTGCCCCTCCTTTGTTTCCTTCCTCTATTTTTTCCATCAGAATCCCTCCCTGGTTCCTCCAGGGGCCCCTGCCTCCTGCAGACTTATAATACATTAAATGCATTCTCCCCTCCCACATAACACATAGCAGTAATATGGTGAACATGCAGACCTTTTTGAAAAAGCCTTTGAGGAGTGGTGTTACTGATGAAATTTAAGGCTACAATACTTTGATCTAGGGCCCATTTCAGTGACTGAAGTGATTAGGAACAGGTTCGGTCCCTCTGTGGCTGCTCATAAAGCCAGATCAGCAAGCTGAGCTGCCCACTAAGCCTAAAGTGCTTAGAACAAGTTTTCGTGATAGTTTCTCATAAACCCATGAAATACAAATTTAAAGGACACAGGATTTACCCTTTCACTTTTGCCATGCTGTGCTTTCCTATGGTTCCATAAAGCAAGTATCTGTTCAAGCTAATGTAGATAATATTTATGGGCAGGCAGAAATTCCTATGAAAACTGAATAAAAAGATTGTGGGAAAGAGAGAAAAATTATATTTTATATAATAGCTCTTTTTTATTTCTTTAAAAATTCCTTATTCATATTTAGAATTAAATGCAAATAACAAATTAAATGCAAACAAATAACAAAATAAATGCAAATAGAATAACATGCAAACAAAAT
>NW_016818029.1:182373-207901 GCF_001698545.2 Rhinopithecus bieti | reverse complement strand
TATTTTATATAATAGCTCTTTTTTATTTCTTTAAAATTCCTTATTCATATTTAGAATTAAATGCAAATAACAAATTAAATGCAAACAAATAACAAAATAAATGCAAATAGAATAACATGCAAACAAAATAACAGAGTCCTAAGTCACTCTTTAAAAAAAAAAATTTTTTTTAAGAGTCTTTAAGGCTTGCTATGTTACCCAGGCTGATCTTGAACTTCTGGGCTCAAGCAATCTCCCACCTCCTGAGTAGCTGGGGAAAGAATTCGCCTCCATTCCCAGCTCTCAAGTCACTCTTAAGTTAACTAGGTGTATGAGGTTAGATAAGTTGAAAAGAAGCTTCTCAGAATATGAATAATCATATATTTATATCTATAAAGATAAGCATCTATGACTTAGTATACATATAACTGACTCTGGAACAAGTAATAAGGGAGAATTGCAAAGTATCTAGCAATCTTTTTTTTTTGAGAAAGATTCCACTCTGTTGCCCAGGCTGAAGTGCAGTGGCACTGTGAGAGCTCACAATAACCTCAAACTTCTAGACTCAAGCAATCCTCCTGCCTCAGCCTCCCAAGTACAGGCACTCGCCACCACACCCAGCTACTTTTTAAATTATTATTTGTAGAGACAGGGCCTAGCTATGTTGTCCAGGCTGGTCTGGACCCCCTGGCCTCAAGCAATCCATCCACCTCAGCCTCCCAAAGTATTGGGATTACAGGAGTGAGCCTCTGTGCCCAGCTGATCTGGCAATCTTTAGATGAAAATAAAAAGTGCAAGGAAGAAAATATTATTAATTATTAATGAAGCCAGATTCTTAAGTCTCAAGCAAATTAACACCTGCAGAGTCTGTTCATTTTTCTTAGCATTCAGGAACTTTTATCACATAAATAATAAATGTTGAATGACATCCCAGGCCTTTTAATCCATAATGTAGTTCTCATTTTACTTTTTAAACTCTACATATTCACCTTTGTATAAACCTTGTTTTTATGGGAAAACCCATTTTGAGTTCTAGTGAGGCACATTAGTTGTCGATACTTCCTCATTTGGTGGTATGATGAGGGAGTAGGTAGATGCCAATTAATAGCAACTTGCTAACCCACCTTATCCACATAAGAGAAGGCATCTCTCTACCTCTCTCTCTACGTGATACTCCTCCCCAGGTATTCTGAATCAGAGAAGGCTGGTCAGTCACACCCAAGGAAGTCAGATGCTATTAAATAATAATACCATACACAAATCATTGTTGAACATATACAAAATTTGATTTTTTCCTTTATAAACAAACTGAGATGCAAACAAACCAACACAAGAGATATACACAAAGTATCTTACTTTTCAATAAAAACAAATACATTCTATTTCATGAGAATAATTCCATGCTTACCTTCAAAAAACAAATGCTAACTTACTGTACATTCATACATGTACTTTAACAATAAAAAAGGAAAAGCTAAACAGAACCTACTGAAAGAAAACAAGTTAATGAAAGTTTTGAATGTACTGATATATTTTTTCTCAAGTTGTGCTTTTTTATATTTTGCTGTTTTGGAGTTACAGCCCTAAGTAAGCAGAAGCTTGCTGAACTCTTCCAGAGTGAACAAAAGGGGAAATAATGTTTGTTTTTGTTGAACCGAATGAATTCCAGTGAGATGTCTTCATAAACTTCTCCTCTTGTGTGGTAGTCATTCTGGAGAGATTATCCGTGGAATCTTGGACACTGAATTGGAACACCTTTCTTCGCCAGATTCTTTTCATACCTTTTTTTATGGCTCATCTTAGAAAAGAGGGCCATTTTTAAGAAACATGCTTTCATGTGTAAATTTTAAAGAAACATGTTTATACATACTTTTGTGTATAAAAATACATAAATGTAAAACCACATATATATTTCCTGGATTTTTGTGTTTATACATTAACAGTACCTTTTGAAAGCTAAAATGTTTATCATTTTGAATCAACTTTAGACTTGTCAAGATAGTACAAACTTCTCTAACTTATCTGATAGACATCTACTCAATGGTACTACAGTCATTCTCTCAGCATAACACAGCTTTTCACAACATTCCAGGGATGTCAGGAGGGATTAACTATGTTTTGACCCCAGCACTTGGTTGGTACAAGTCTGGTTATAGAAGGAGGCAGGGAAACCAGGAGGAGTCCTAGGGAGGCTGAGCCCACTTCACACTCTGAAAAGCACAACCTGCTGGATAGTGGCCCCCTTTGCAGTAGGGCATGGACAGGTGACAAGGTGCTCCCAATCAAACCTGCCTATCTACCCCCACTTTGAATTAGGAGCCACTAAGGCAGAGAAGCAACAGACACAGGAAAGTCTGTGGGCAATGGCATTTCTGAAGTTGCTGGCCTGGCAGCAGGGCTGGCACCATGTCCAGTGCCTGCTTTGAGGGCTCAGTGTTGTCTGTAGTGGTGAACTTCCTAGATTAGTTCCAGGGCATGCTTTAGATGTTGTTTCTGGCTGCATAATCTCTAAGACTGATTCTCCAATCTTCCGAAAACTACTCAATAGCTTTTCAATATTTATTTTCTGCTTAAATTATCTAGGCTTTGTTTCTGCTGCTTCCAACTAGGAACCTTGATGTTGGTCAGGGGAAAAGCCAAAAATACTGGGGAGAACTTTGCCCTAACAGTAGAGAAAAATGGGAAATGCCACAGTAAGGGAGGGAATGGATCCCTGAAATGCATCTCAGTACCTTGCTATGAATTGCAGACAATCATATACCATCTTGTTAGTTTCCATACTTTACCTCTCAAACCCTTATCAATTCATTTATTAATATCTATTTATGTACAGCCTACTATGTGTCTTAGGTACTATTCTAAGCACTGGGTGAAAACAGTGGACAAAACTTAAGCAATCGTTTCCATGATAACACAGGTTAAAATGAAGGGGGCAAAAGTGATAGTGCCTCTGCATGTTGTACAAAAACATAGACTTTTGCAGTGCCTCATGCCATTGTTTATAGGAACACAGTGAAATGCAACAGCATCAGCAATGAATGGTCAGGACTGACTCTTGTATTAATAGAAATTAGAGGTATATACCATAGAAAATATTGATTGTGGCTTCCATAAGAGTTGTTTTCCAAAGAAGGAAAAGTTAATATAATGTTCTTTTATTATTATTATTATTATTATTATTATTTTTATTATACTTTAAGTTCTAGGGTACATGTGCACAATGTGCAGGTTTGTTACATATGTATACATGTACCATGTTGGTGTGCTGCACTCATTAACTCGTCATTTATATTAGGTATATCTCCTAATGCTATCCCTCCCCCTTCTCCTCACCCTATGACAGGGCCCCGGTGTTGTGATGTTCCACCTGTGTCCAAGTGTTCTCATTGTTCATTCCCCTATGAGTGGAACTGCCGGTGTTTGGTTTTCTGTCCTTGCAATAGTTTGCTTCAGAATGATGGTTTTCCAGCTTCATCATGTCTCTACAAAGGACAGGAACTCATACTTTTTTATGGCATGCATAGTGTTCCATGGTATATATGTGCCAATTTCTTAATCCGTCTATCAATGATGGGCATTTGGGTTTTCCAAGTCTTTGCTTTGTGGAATAGTGCCAGAATAAGCATATGTGTGCATGTGTCCTTATACAGCATGATTTTGAATCCTTTGGGTATATACCCGTAATCGAATGTCTGGTCAAATGGGTATTTCTGTTCTAGATCCTGAGAAATTGCCCACATTGTCTTCACAATGGCTGGAACTAGTTTACAGTCCCACCAACAGTGTATTTTAAAGTGTTCCTATTTCTCCACATCCTCTCCAGCACCTGTTGATTCCCTGACTTTTTAATGATTGCCATTCTAACTGATGTGAGATGGGTATCTCATTGTGGTTTTTGATTTGTATTTCTCTGAGGCCAGTGATGATTAGCATTTTTTCATTGTGTCTGTTGCCTGCATTATGTCTTCTTTGAGAAGTGTCTGTTCATATCCTTCTCCCACTTTTTGATGGGGTTCTTTGATTTTTCTAGTAAATTTGTTTAAGTTCTGTTGTAAAGATTCTGGATATTAGCCCCTTGTCGATGGTAGATTGTAAAAAATTTTCTCCCATTTTGTAGGTTGCCTGTTCACTCTGGATGGTAGTTTCTTTTGCTGTGCAGAAGCTTTTAGTTTAATTAGATAACTTGTCCAATTTTGGGGCTTTTGTTGCTATTGCTTTGGTGTTTATAAACATGAAGTCTTTGCCATCCTATTCCTGAATGGTATTGCCTAGGTTTTTTTCTAGTGTTTTAGGTTTTAGGTCTAACAATTTACATCTTTAATCCATCCTGAATTAATTTTTGTATAAGTGTAAAGGAAGGGATCCAATTTCAACTTTCTACATATGGCTGGCCAGTTTTCCAGCACCATTTATTTAAATAGGGAATCCTTTCCCCCATTTCTTGTTTTTGTCAGGGTTTGTCAAAGATCTGGATGGTTTGTCAATGTGTGGTATTATTTCTGAGGGCTCTGTTCTGTTCCATTGGTCTATTTTCTGTTTTGGTACAGTACCATGCTGTTTGGTTACTGTAGCCTTGTAGTATAGTTTGAAGTCAGGTAGTGTGGATGCCTCCAACTTTGTTCTTTTGGCTTAGCCGTTGTCTTGGGCACATGCAGGCTCTTTTTTGGTTTCCAATGAACCTTTAAAGTAGTTTTTTCCCAATTCTGTGAAGGAAAGTCATTGGTAGCTTAATGGGGATGGCATTGGAATCTATAAATTACCTTCGTGCAGTATTGGTCATTTTCACAAATATTGATTCTTCCTAACCATGAGCATGGAATGTTCATTTCCATTTAGTTTGTTCCTCTTTTATTTCGTTGAGCAGTGGTTGTAAGTTCTCCTTGAAGAGGGCCTTCACCATCCTGTAATTGGATTCCTAGGCATTTTATTTCTCTTTGTAGCAATTGTGAATGGGAGTTCATTCCTGATTTGGCTCTCTGTTTGTCTGTTATTGGTGTGTATAGGAATGCTCGTGATTTTTCCACATTGATTTTTGTATCCTGAGACTTGCTGAATTTGCTTATTTAGCTTAGGAGATTTTGGTCTGAGATGATGGGGCTTTTCTAAATATACAATCATGTCATCTGCAAACAGGGACAATTTGACTTCCTTTTTCCTAATTGAATACCCTTTATTTCTTTCTCCTGCCTGATTGCCCTAGCCAGAACTTCCAACACTATGTTGAATAGAAGTGGTGAGAATACAATGTTCTTTTCCCACTATTCTTATATTACCCCTATTTCCATTTCTTTTCCAAATATGTCTATATTACCATTAAAAGAAAAGCATAATATACAGGGAAGCTGGAAAAAGTACGGACTATTTAAAGAATGTATTTCACAGTAGATAATCTCTGTATTTATCCAGTGTCTTTCCCTCTTTTTCACACAAGCAGAACCTTGTAAGCACACAAAAATATGAGCACTATAAAGAAGCCAACTATTTTGGATTCATTTCGTGAGACATAATATCTACTTGTACCTTTTAGAAAGAAAAGCCACTTACTTGCCAAGTTTTTGAACTTTACAAAAGTTTTGGGTTCACATTATGATATTTCTAAGTTGTACCAAAATTTAGAGATGCTAAAGAGTTGCACTTCAGGGATTCATTCCCTCCCTTACTGTGGCATCTTCTATCTCTCTCAAGGCAAACTAACTTTCACAGAGTAACATGATTAAACATAGTTAAGTAGGAAAGGTACTACTTAAATGTATATATATATTTAATTATTCAGTAAAGCAACTAACATGACTTGGAAATCAGCCTTGGTAACCTGAGATAGATCAAGCATGATAGAACTGGTATGACTGTACTCTTTCAGGCCTGGAATATTCTCTAAATGTGATTCTACTGGACAGAATGAAGAGTACAATTAATAAAATTTCAGGGAACTTGAGAATTTTTAATCAAACTCTGTGTGTTGTCCAGTCCTGTGACTTCTGCCCTGGCTCTCTTGAATAAACTCCTTTCTTTTTTTTGAGACAGGTCTCACTCTCTTGCACAGGCTGGGTTCAATTGATCCTCCTGCCTCAGCCTCACAAGTAGCTGGGATTATAGGTGTGCACCACCACACCCGGATAATTTTAAAAATATTTTTGTAGAGATGGGGTCTCACCATCTTGCTCAGGTTGGTTGCATTGAATAACCTCTTTTACCCCTGCTTTCTATTTATAGAATTAGCAGTTTAAAACTTCAGGTAAAAGAGTTCAGCGTGAAGCTTGCATCACTGTGATATATGATGCTTTATTGGCAGAATTTAGGAAATTTTTTTGTAAGTAAAACTGTGAACATAGGTTGCATCTGGGGAGGGAAACTGGGGGCCAGAGGAGGGAGAGTTTTTTCTTTTTCTTTTTTTGAAACGGAGTCTCACTCTATCACTTAGGCTGGAGTACAGTGGTGTGATATCGGCTTACTATAACCTCCGCCTCCTGGGTTCAAGCAATTCTCCTGCCTCAGCCTCCTGAGTAGCTGGGATTACAGGTGTGCCCACCACACCCAGCTAATTTTTGTATTTTTATTAGAGATGGGGTTTCACCATGTTGGCCAGACTGGTCTCGAACTCCTGACCTCAGGTGATCCACCCACCTCAGCCTCCTAAACTGCTGGGTCACAGGTGTGAGCCACTACACCTGGCCAGGAGACTTTTACTGTGTATCTTTTTGTTTCTTTTGAATTGAGAACCATGTGAACATACTACCTATTAAAAAATAAATTTTAAAATGTTGTATAATAACTTAGTTAAATAAAAGTATCCTATCTATATTGTTAAAAACTTTGTCTACATCCCTGAAAAGCCATCAGAATCTTCCAGTCAGCTCAAATGTTAGTGTTGAACTTACACTACCATCTCTAAGCAAGCAAACAATAAAAACTCTTGAACCTTATGATTGGCATTACAGAATTCTGGGAAATTTTAGAGAGCTGATCCTGTACGGCACCAAAAACATAGTATGGAAATATATTTACAGATATAAAGAGAAGACATTAAGAAATGGCTGGAATTCGGTCTGCTTTGAAATGTAATGTTATACTTCCATTTTCTGAGTAAAAGAGGGAGAAAAGAAAACATTAAAAACGTTTGTAAATATGGTCTTTTGTTTACGTAAATGGGATGATCCAATGATCATTATTCTGTGACTTGTCTTTCCTACTTAATAATAAATATTGAAGAATATTCCTTTTTTGTTTGTTTGTTTGTTTTTTTGAGACAGGGTCTCACTCTTGCCCAGGCTGGAGTGTAGTGGTTCGAGCTCGGCTCACTGCAACCTCCCCCTCCCGAGTTCAAGTGATTCTCCTGCCTCAGCCTCACGAGTAGCTGGGACTACAGGATTGTGCCACCACGCCCAGCTAATTTTTGTATTTTTAGTAGAGATGGGGTTTCACCATGTTGACCAGGATGGTCTCTATCTCCTGACCTCGTGATTTTCCCACCTTGTCCTCCCAAAGTGCTGGGATTACAGGTGTAAGCCACCACACCCGGCCCAGAGTATTACTTTTAAACATCCATTTAGTCAAGTACTAACACATATTAAAAGAAAGAGTTAACTTTGACTACCATAATTTTTTTAAATGTTAAATATGAGAAACTTGGTGACCCATTTAGTGGAGAATGTATACTTTACTAAGTTTCTTAAGGTTCATATTTTTATATACGGTAAAGCACTAATACAGGATAATACTTCTTCCCTAGAGCAGCAGCATTTAAATTCTTTGGACCACTCATTCCTTTAAAAAATTGTTGTGCATACAGGATCTTAGACTCAGAAAATCTCCAGGCACATTAATTTTATTTATATTACAACTTTAGGGGTTTTTTAGGTTCTTAAAGCCCAACTGTGTATCTTAAGTTAAGCACCATTGATTAAGGACCCTCTATAAATGAAAAAAATCTTTATTGCATGTACACCTAATTGGAATGGCTACTTTGGCTGGATTTGGATGTAGAAAATTCCCTTTCATTCTTATTGCTACTGAGAATTTCTTCTTCCTCATTCCACTACTGGTAATCACTGTGGCCCCACTGAAATGATCTAATGCTCTTCTTCCCACATCAAATTCCAGATCTGGAATTCCCTTGGCTTTGTTTTCATATTGGTTCTGTGATGGCAGGACTGGGCAGGCAATAAAGGGCGTGGGGAGGCAAGAGGAAGAAGAGTAAAAAGGGGGCAACTCTATCCCTTCTCCATATCTTACTTCCCCTTATAGCACAAAGCATGCATAAGACCCGTTATACAAATGGAAGTAAGGAGAAGGCAAGAGAGACAATTTCTTTTTAAGTTATGGAATTATTTTGGTTAACTTATCCCCAACTTTATTCAAAATGAGATAGATATCTTAGACAAATGTTACCCTGACCATCATACCTTAACAAAGCATTTGAGAGTTGAGCAGAAAGATATTCCAACATCAGCAAGACTCCAACTGTCCTTTAGAGCGGCTCCAGCATACATTAACTCCAGATACCGCCTGCCTTGTTTGTCTTCAGAGAGAGGAATGTGGAAATAATCCTTAAAAATCAATAGCATATGATGAAAACAGTACATTTCTACATTACTAGACCAGAAATGTACTCTCTCTCCCTTTACATTTTTTTCCTCTGGGCATTATAATTGGGACAAACGGAAGAAGTATTAAATAGGGGTTCTTAACTTAGAGAACTTCTTTATGGATAGAATTTAGGTGGGAAGAAACTACATCTTTATTTTATTAACTCTAAATGAAATTGAGATTTTCTTTCAATTACACATGTAGGCAGCTAATTAAAGTAGGAGTAGTTGCTGCACCTGTGACTGACACCAATCGCAGTCACAGATGTTTTCATATCACATTATAGTTGTTGCATATATTTCAAAATATTATTTCTACTAATCTGTATTTGAAAATACAATAGTTATTAGATGAGCTGCTAGAACTTGTTAGTTAATGTGTTAATTAGGAAGTCCACATGTCACTGTATCATACATTTGGGCTTTATAATATTTGAAAATGTATTTTAATATAACAAATTTCATTTCTATTATATCTGTTTTATTTTATGCATTTAAAGACATTCTGAGAAGCAGTCTATAGACTTCACCAGACTTCCAAAGGGATTCATAAAACATAGAGGTTAAGGTCCCTTGTGTTACAAGATTTAGATTTCAGACATCGTAATAATCTGAATATCATGTAACTATGGTTCAGTAAATGCTGCTTAGCAAGTAGGAATGACCGTCTCCAAATTAAATATTTGATGATCAGAAACTAAATATTTTGCTTAATTTTTTACTTTAGAGTGAACATTTACATGAAATTTATAAGGAAGATACTGTACACAAGTTATTTCTTATTCTGGCTCTGTGATCCTAGGTAAGATAGTCAACCTTTCTGAGCTTCAGTTTTTCCTGAATGCAAAATGAAGCCATAGCTCACAAGTTCTCTAAAGTCCTCTCTGCTTCCAAAATCCTTCGGTTCTTTGTAGTTGTTTGCTCACCAAATAAGACATTTATCTGATGACTGGCATATCCCACTTACATAGCCTGAAGTTAGTGTCTTGCTTTTGTCCTTTTACGAAGAATTGCAATAATATTATCTGGCCTGTGTACAACCCACACATTCCCCAAAAGAAGTCAGACTTTTGTTTTGTTTTCTTGGGAATTGACTGGCTCTTTTTGTTTTCTTGTCTAACACCACCAGAGTTACTGTCTTCTTATAAATCTATTGTGTAAGCAAATAATAGTATTTTCAAATAGTTTTCATTCCGTTTTTGCTGAAAAGGTGCCAATAGCATCTCTACCCTTTGTACATTTTTAAATGCACTGCACTGTTAAAATTAATATACATTTTGATGGCTTGGGAATGAAGTACATACCTTTATCATCAGCTTGACAACCTCCACAGTTTCATCTGCTGAAACATCAAATGGTTCAAAAGATCCTTCAAAAGCGATGAAAATCCTCATTGTACAATTACCTTTTCAAACAAAAAATACCCAACTTTTTCAAAGATCCTCCTGGATGGCTGGAAAAATTCCAGTTCACAATTAAGGACAAAAATAGCCAGAGGCAGCGGTCACTGTCTAGCCTCAAAAGTAAGTTGCAGAATGTGAAGAGCCTAGTCCCACAGTGCCACAGTATCAGGCAACACAGACACCAGCTACAGTGGAGGAAATATTTATCTGCTGAAGGCAGTAGTCAATAGCCACCTTATTCCTATATTACGGAAACCAGCAAACTTGACAATGGTTGAGGCAAGTATGGACAAGCTTCAAGCACTTGATACAAAAATGCTACTTATAAATTACACTTCTGTGATGTGGTCCCCATCAACTGACTCCTGAATTCTTATTTACATAAGTACAGCTGATTGAAGAAACCTTAAAAATAGATATTTGATTGGGATGCACTAGCACAGGGTGAAGCAAAACAAGAGTTGATTTTATTGAATGTGATAATCCTGAAAGTTCTCTGTAAATAACTCTGAGCTGAAACATTCTGGTTTCCATAACAACTTTGTGTACTTGTTCTCTGGCAGTATTTATAATCCTGCCACAGAGTACAGAACAATACCCACTTGCACCAGGGAGATGAATGTGTAGGCAAATCATTCTGTGGCTTTCTCTTCCGATTTCTCTATAATAGAATCTGCTGAGTAGCAACACAATATAGTTGGTATTTTCTTTAATCCTTGCCTTTATGTTATTTAGGACAATTTCCCATTGTTATCTCCTTCAACCCCCACTTAGTGTTGGTGGAAAATATTTCAAACCCCCTCAATAAGTGAGCAAATAAGCTGGGCATGGTGACATGTGCCTGCGATCCCACGTACTCAGGAAACTGAGATGGGAGGATAGTTTGAGCCCGGAAGTTTAGGGGTGTAATGCGCTGTGATTGCCCCTGCGAATAGCCACTGCACTCCAGCCTGGGGAACATAGCAAGAATCTGTTTGATATAATAAAAGAAAATACTGCATTTTTAAAAGAAAAGATAATGTATTAAGAATAAATTTGGCCAGGCGTGGTGGCTCACGCCTGTAATCCCAGCACTTTGGGAGGCCAAGTCGGGCAGATCACTTGAGGTCAGGAGTTCAAGACCAGCCTGGCCAACATGGTGAAACCTTGTCTCTACTAAAAATACAAAAATTAGCCAGGGGTGGTGGTGTACGCCTGTAATCCTAGCTACTCTGGTGGCTGAGGCACAAGAATCACTTGAACCCTGGAGGCGGAGGTTGCAGTGAGCTGAGATCACACCACTGCACTCCAGCCTGGGCAACAGAGTGAGACTCTGTCTCCAAAAAAAAAGAAAGAAAGAAGGGGGAGTGGAGAGAGAGGGATAGAGAGAGAGAGAAAGAGAGAAAGAATAATCTTAACAAGAAATGTGTAAGAGCTGTATAACATAAACATAAAAATACAATCAATAAACATAAAAAAAGGGCTGAACAAGTGGCAGGTATATCATAACTTTGGAAGGAAGGTTCAAAATTATTTCAAGTCATCAATTCTTCCTAAATTCATCTAGAAATTAATATTATCTCAATAAAAATAACAGCAAGATTTTTTTGTTTATGTAAGCAAGATGGTTCTAAAATTCATATACAGAAAGCAGGCAAGGATAGCTGGAAAAACTGGGAAAGAAGAGTAATGAGGGAGCACTCACCTACTAGATGTTAGAATTTAATATAAGGCTACAGTAATTAAAACGGGATTGTACTGGCATATGAAGAGTCAGAGAAATCAAGCTAAAAATAGAAAGCATAGAAATGGATTCAAATACATACAAGAATTTAGTGTATGGTAAAAGTGACATCTAACATCAGTGGAGGTGGAGTGGGGAAATAAGATAAATTATTAATAGTGTTGGATTAACCAAGCAGTCACCTGAAAAAAAAAAAAAACTGGAGCCTTACTTTTACCTTACAGCAGCAGAAATTAAAACGAGTCTAAAACGAGTTTAAAATTTAAATGGGAAAATTGAATCATGAAAACTTTAAGTCTTCTTATATTTTAGGAGATTTTCAATCATCTTGAGTAATAAGACCTTTCTAACTGTGACAAAATTCCTAAAGCTGTAAAAAAAAATTGATAAATTCAACTATTTTTTAAAATCTACATGGAAAAATAATTTGACATAAAGCTGGGGATAAATAAAGTTAGAAAAATATCTGCAGCCAGGCACGGTGTCTCAAGCCTATAATCCCAGCACTTTGGGAGGTCGAGTTGGGCGGATCACAAGGTCAAGAGATCGAGATGATCCTGGTCAACATGGTGAAACCCTGTCTCTGCTAAAAATACAAAAATTAGCCAGGCGTGGTGGCGGGTGCCTGTAGTCCCAGCTACTCAGGAGGCTAAGGCAGGAGAGTCACTTAAACCCGGGAGGTGGAGGTTGCAGTGAGCTGAGATCGCGCCTCTGCACTCTAGCCTGGTGACAGAGTGAGACTCCACCTCAAAAAAAAAAAAAAAAGAAAAAAGAAAAATACCTGCAATTCTTCATACATGTAAAAGGTGCATTTAATATATAAAGAGCACCCACAAACATTTTAAGGACATGATGCCATTTTTTACCAGGAAATTGGAAAAGATCCAAAAGTTTGATTGCACACTCTTGCTGAGTCTGTTCCAATGATACTTTGTCATAGGGAATGTGATTTGGTACAACCCTATATAAAGGAAAATTTGGAAATATATATCAAAATTACAAATGCACATATTCTTTGACCCAATGATTTAATTTTAGGACTTTATTTTACAAATATTTATATGCTTATTTGCAAAATGATATAGGTATGTCATTATTCATTGCAGAGTTGTTTGTAATAGCAAAAGATTAGAAACACCTTTCATGTCCATCAATAGGGAACTGATTAAACAAATTATTTTTCATTCATACAAGACTATACAGCTATTGAAAAGAACAAAGAAGTTTTTTGTACACCACTATTGAAAAATCTTTAAGGTATATCATTTTATGAAAAAAGCAAGGTGTAAAATACAGTGTGTAGTACATTGCCATTTGCGGAAAAAAAGGGAAAAATCACATCTATATCTTTATCTATAGATATAAATCTGTTTTGTGCGTATACCTCAAAATCCCTGGAAATATATTCAGAAAACTAGAAAATTTGGTGCCTGTGGAGAGGAGACTTAAGCATCAAGGGTGAGGACAATATTTTTCATTGTATTATATTTGTATTTTAAATATATTTTATTTTATTTTTATTTTTATTTTATTTTTTAGAGCAGTGTTAGGTTTGCAGCAAAATTGGGTGGAAAGTACAGAGAGTTCCCATATACCTGCTACCTCCACATATGAGAGTATCCTTCACTATCAAAATCCTGAACCAGAATGGTTCATTTTTTTACAAATGGTGAACATAGATTGATACATCATTATCACCCAAAGTCCATAGTTTACACTAGGGTGTTGTACAACACTCTTGTTGTATATTTTATGGGTTTCGACAAATGTATAATGACCTGTATACACCATTATAGCATCATAGAGGGTAGTTTCACTGCCCTAAAAATCCTCTGTATTCTGTTTATTCATCCCCCACTTCCTTTGCCTGTCTCCCAATCCTGGCAATGAAGAACATCTTGGTTGCTTCCAAGTTTTGGAAATTATAAATAAAACTCGCATAAATATCTGTATACAGGTTTTTGTTTGAAGTTTTCGACTCCTTTGGAGAAACACCAAGGATCATGACTGCTGGATCATGTGGTAAGAGTATGTTTAGTTTTGTAAGAAACTGCCAAACTGTCTTCTGGAGTGACTGTACCATTTTGCATTCCCACCAGTAATGAATGACAGTTCAGTTCCTGTTTCTCCACATCCTCACCAGGACTTAATAGAGTGTTTATATTATCTTTTATTCTTTTAAATTTTGATCCATGTGAATGCATTAAATGAAATAAAATGAAAAAAAAAAAAAAAGTCCAACTTGCAGCCCTTCTAAGAAGCCTTCTTGATGTCCCAGTTTTTTTTCTCGATTCTCCTGCTGCATCATATATTCTTTAACTATAGGGTCTTTTATAGTGCATTAATTTATTATGTCAGTGACAGCCTCCTCCACTAGACTGTGAGCTTCCTGATGGTGGGGCAGTGTCTTATTCTCCTTTGTATCCCCAGTGGCCTAGCCCAGAGTCTCACAATGGATGAATAGACAAGCTAGATTAATATCTTTAAAAATTGCCTTGTAACAATGAAATGACAGGTAGACTTGAAAAACTCATAGCAGTTTACAGACAGCTTAAAATGATAAAGATTACACTTGATTCTCTCAGTTGCAATTTAGAAACAGCTTGCCTTAGCATCTAGAGGCCCTTTTTGAGTTATTTTCTTTTCTAAGAGTGGTAAAACTAAGTTAATTAGCCTACTGGGGACCTCCTACATGCAATGGAACATGCTAGGTCTTTGGAAGATTTGGTCCTAAATATGATCTTAAGGGATTTGCTGTGAGTAGGGAAGATGACAGATGTCCAAAACACCTGGACCAGGGACTGTATTGTAGGATGAAGTATAAGATAGGTGCAAATAAAATAGAAGGTATGGAGGTGAAGACACATTTGATCTGAGATAAGATATATTCTTAATTCATTTATTCATTCAGTACATGCACACTGTAGGAAAGTTGTGGTATCCTTCTTCATCCATCTTAAGGGTCATGGCCAACACTCCTATAACAAAAGACAGATTAATAAGAGAAAAGTGTAACAAATCTATTCAATCAAAGTTTTAGTGACACAGGGACTTCAGAAATGAAGGTTCAAAGACCCAGGGAAAACTGTCCATTTTAATGCTTAGATTTGATGTGAAGAATGAACACCCATGTAGCAATGAAATTGGATAAAGATCTAATGGTAATTGACTATAATCTAATGGTAATTGACTGAGGGGGAAAACTCAGCAAGGCCTGTCTGTTCATAGTCTTCTTGGCCTCTCTGTGTAGCACCCCTTCCTCCCAGGTGTAGGACAGGACCCCTCTGGAATGAGGGTCTTTAAGGAAGAAGGGAGAGAGTCACCTTTCTAGATTTTATAGCTCACATTAGAGGTGAGGAGTTCGAGTTTTTACGACCTGCCTTGGGGAAGAGGAATACTGGTTTTTTTTGACTCCCTTCAGGGGAGGAGGGAGTGTGGGAAACCAGAAGGCAGGAGAAGGTCAAAAGAGACTTTGCTTCTGAGGTTGCTTCTGAGACCTTCCAGTTTTCTTTAGTTCAAAGGACTCAGTATGCCAAAGTGACGCACTTCTGAGTATCATTTTCTAAGCTGAACAGCACTGAGCCCCTAATATGTGTCAGGCACTGTTCTGTGCTGGATTATTGCAGTGAACAAGACATGGAGCTTCCAGTGTAGTGTGTATATGTGTGTATGTGTCTTTGGGGTGGAGAGGAGAGTAAGAATAGGTAGGGAATCAGGGGAGGGCAAACACAATATTTAAGTAACTAATAAACAAGGAAGCTCTGTTTAAAGACAAATACTAGGACTAAACATGGAAAAAGAGCTAAAATGGTCAAATACTAGGGCTAAAAAAAATAAATGTAATGAATTAGGAAAGAATTGCTTACTGGGAATAACAGTAGGGAATAATTAGATTAAATGCAGGGAAAACAAATAAATAGCAAGATGACACATACCAAGATAGAAAGAGAAGGAAAAATAGTGTTACGAGAAGATCTGGATGCATGTGGAAAGAAACAGCCATGCCACAATCAGTGACTAATATTTTAGTCCACTGTCGTCTTCTATATTTCAAAAATGGAGATCAGTTTCTTGATTCTTATTTCTGAGCTTAAAGTGTAGCATTCTCCCTATTATAATTTAACTCTTTAGGTTCCTTTAAAAAGTGTTGTCAAATTGTCCCTGTTTGCAGATGACATGATTGTATATTTAGAAAACCCCATCGTCTCAGACCAAAATCTCCTTAAGCTAATAAGCAACTTTAGCAGTCTCAGGATACAAAATCAATGTGCAAAAATCACAAGCATTCTTATACACCAATAATAGACAAACAGCCAAATCATGAGCAAACTCCTATTCACAATTGCTACAAAGATAATAAAACACCTAGGAATACAACTTACATGCGATGTGAAGGATCTCTTCAAGGAGAACTACAAACCACTGTTCAAGGGAATAAGAGAGGATGCAGACAAATGGAAAAACATTCCACGATCATGGATAGGAAGAATCAATATCGTGAAAATGGCCACACTGCCCAAAGTAATTTATAGATTCAATGCTATTCCTATCAAGCTACCATTGACTTTCTTCACAGAATTAGAAAAAATCTACTTTAAATTTCATATGGAACCTAAAAAGAGCCAGTATAGCCAAGACAATCCTAAGCAAAAAGAACAAAGCTGGAGGCATCACACTACCTGACTTCAAATTATACTACAATGCTACAGTAACCAAAACAGCATGGTACTGGTACCAAAACAGAGATATAGACCAATGGAACAGAACAGAGGCCTTAGAAATAACACATCTACAAACATCTGATCTTTGACAAATCTGACAAAAACAAGCAATGGGGGAAAGGATTCTCTATTTAATAGATGGTGTTGGGAAAACTGGCTAGCCGTATGTGGAAAACTGAAACTGGACCCCTTCCTTACACCTTATACAAAAATTAACTCGAGATGGATTAAAGGCTTAAATGTAAGACCTAAAACCATAAAAACCCTAGAAGAAAACCTAGGCAATACCATTCAGGACATAGGCATGGGCAAAGACTTTATGACTAAAACACTAAAAGCAATGGCAACAAAAGCCAAAATTGACAAACGGGATCTAATTAAACTAAAGAGCTTCTGCACAGCAAAAGAAACTATCATCAGAGTGAATAGGCAACCTGCAGAATGGGAGAAAATTTTTGTAATCTATCTATCTGACAAAGGACTAATATCCAGAATCTACAAGGAACTTAAACAAATTTACAAGAAAAAAACAACCCCATCACAAAGTGAGCAAAGAATATGAACAGAACACTTCTCAAAAGAAGGCATTTATGTGGGCAACAAACGTATTTTAAAAAGCCCATCACTGGTCATTAGAGAAATGCAAATCAAAACCGCAATGAGATACTATCTCATGACAGTTAGAATGGTGATCATTAAAAAGTCAGGAAGCAGCAGATGCTGGAGAGGATGTGAAGAAATAGGAGAGCTTTTACACTGTTGGTGGGAGTGTAAATGAGTTCAACCATTGTGGAAGACAGTGTGGCAATTTTTCAAAGATCTAGAACCAGAAATACCATTTGACCCAGCAATTCCATTAGTGGGTATATACCCAAAGGGTTATAAATCATTCTACTATAAAGACACCTGCACACTCATGTTTATTGCAGCACCATTCACAATAGCAAAGACTTGGAACCAACCTAAATGCCCATCAATGATAGAATGGATTAAGAAAATGTGGCACATATACACCATGGAATACGATGCAGCCATAAAAAAGGATGAGTTCATGTCCTTTGCAGGGAAATGGATGAAACTGGAAACCATCATTCTCAGCAAACTAACACAGGAACAGAAAACCAAACACTGCATGTTCTCACTCATAAGTGGGAGTTGAACAATGAGAACACATGGACACAGGGAGGGGAACATCATGCACCAGGGCCCGTCGGGGGGTGGGGGAGCTGGGGGAGGGATAGCATTAGGAGAAATATGTAATGTAGATGATGGATTGATGGGTGCAGCAAACCACCATGGCATGTGTATACCTATGTAACAAACCTGCATATTCTGCACATGTATCCCAGAACTTAAAGTATATATATATATAAAAGCTTTGAAATAATTACACGCTTATATTGACTTTAAAATATTTTCTGATTTATGATATATTGATACATGCCATACATGTTATGGATATGTACAGAATAACAAGAAGAATTTTACATTACATGGTGAATAGTATTGTAGAGCAATGCTGAATGATTGGTGGTCCTTTATGATACTATTTACCTTAGAAGTATCTGCTTTGGTATTAAAATGTCAATGCTGGTGTGTTGAGAAAGAATTGATAGTATCTATTTTTAACATCTAACTATGCTTTTATTATTGTGACTTTTAAAATTTGTCATTGAGTTTTGTTCTTTCTTTTCATCTAAGAAAGCATAAATGTGCATTTGAATCATCTGGTGATCCTTTTTATATGTTGATTCTCACTGAGAAGTTCTAGAGTGGGACCTGGGATTTTCAATTTATTTTCAATTTAACAAACTCCCTGGACCATACTTTGTTTTTGTGTTTGTTTGTTTTGTTGTTGTTGTTTTCTGAGATGAAGTCTCGCTCTGTCGCATAGGTTGGAGTACAGCTACGATCGCAGCTTACTGCAACCTCCACCTCCTGAGTTCAAACGGTTCTCCTGCCTCAGCCTCCCAAGTAGCTGGGAACACAGACGCACACCACCACGCCTTGCTAATTTCTATAGCCAGACGCTATAATTTCTATAGCCAGATGCACACCACCACGCCTGGCTATTTTTAGTAGAGACAGGGTTTTGCCATGTTGGCCAGGCCGGTTTTGAACTCCTGACCTCAAGTGATCCGCCTGCTTTGACCTCCCAAGGTGCTGGGGTTACAGTCTTGAGCCACTGTGCCTGGCCTCCCTGGACCATACTTTGAATAGCAAGGAACTAGAAGTTATATGGAGCTTTTAAAAAAATTAATTGTAAAGAGAAAGAGATTTTTGTCCCAGCTGCCTCCCAATTTAATACAAAGAAAAGCAAAAGAATATTGTCCTTTAAAATTCACCTAAAAATAGTTTCACAAAGCAGTGGTTTTAATCTTGCATTATTTGTTTATTATTATTATCTGATATAACTGATGTCTTTATTTGGATCATCTGAACACATGGCAAATGCAATTGAACAGTTCCCTCATGTCTTTATATTTGGAAGTGAAAAAACTAGGGGCAGATGCATCTCATTAAATTGCTAAGATCAATAAAGACTTAACTATAACCAAGATGGAAGCTGGGAGAATTTCCAGACATTAGAGCTCATCACTAGATGCAAAGACTCTTTCAAGGAAGAGAAATTGTGCAACTAATAGCTAGAATAAACTCATGCTTGATATAGGAAATAACAAGCAGTAAACAGGAAATAAATCTACAACTAGGAAAATAAGCAGTATTTAGGAAAATAGCAATTATAAAACACAGTTTATTGTCAACAAAAATAGAACAAGCAGTAGGCTAATTGAAGTACTATGTACCATTGTGTTATTTGGAATGTTTTATATCAATACAGGACTTGTAAATTAAATTATAACTTTAACAATTATCCCATTTAGTAGAATCAAACACATCATGCTTAGTAGTCTCCTTTCTGATATCACATCCCCTATCTTGTGTTTAAATTGTAGAGAAAGCTCTTACATATTCATCAAAGCCCCACAGATTAGGACAGTGCCTTCTCCGATCTGCTGTGTTGTCATTTTTGTTCAATATTCCCCATTCTGTGGATTTGCTTCTCTGCCTTAAGAATGTGTTTGGTCATGCAGTTTGCAGAAGAGTGTTGGGGTCAGCGGTGAGAACTGATCAAATTTGAGGTGGCAATAGCTGACAATTAAATCTCTGATATCTTTCTTTTTTCCGGATCCAATTTCAGATACAATTGTAAGGGTTCCATGTAGAAAAAACTGTGGGGCAGGAGCTAGGGATTCTCAAAACCTGCTTGATGTATGCTAAAGGCTAGCTCTAAATATATTTTATTTAGTTTAGTAGTTTTATTTGAAAGGTGCAAAGAAGGCTGCCTGTAAATGATCAAGCAGTCCTCCTACCTCAGCCTCTCAAAGTGTTGGGATTACAGGCATGAGACACTGCACTTAATCCCAGTGTACAGATCTTTTATTACCTCCTTGGTTAAATTCTTTTCTAAGTATTTTATTCTTTTTGATACTATAATAAATGAAATTACTTTTAAATTTTTTTCTTGGATAGTTTATTGTTAATGTATACAAATCCTACAAAATGTTTAAATGTTCATGTTGTATTCTGCAACTTTACTGAATTCATTTATTAGTTCTAACAGTTTCTTGATGTAGTTTTTAGAGTTTTCTATATGCAAGATCATATCATCTGGAAACAAAGACAATTTTACTTCTTCCCTTCCAATTTGTATGTCTTAGATTTCATTTCGTTGCCTAGTTATTCTAACTAGGACGTCCAGTATTATATATTGAAAATAATTGGTGAGAGTGGGTGTATTAGTCCGTTTACATGCTGCTGTTAAAGACATACCTGAGACTGGGAAGAAAAAGAGGTTTAATTGGACTTATAGTTCCATATGGCTGGGAGGGCCTCAGAATCATGTAGGGAGGCAAAAGACACTTCTTACATGGCAGTGGCAAGAGAAAAATGGGGAAGATGCAAAAGCAGAAATCCCCGATAAAACCATCAGATTTCATGAGACCTATTTACTATCATGAGAACAGTGTGGGGGAAACCACCCCCATTATTCAAATTGTCTCCCACCAGGCCCCTCCCACAACGTATGGCAATTATGGGAGTACAATTCAAGATGAGATTTGGGTGGGGACACAGAACCAAACCAAATCAGTGGGCATCCTTGTCTTGTTCCTGTTTTAAAGGAAAAGCTTTTAGTTTTTCACCCTTGAGTTTGATGTTGCTGTGGGCTGGCCATATGTGATCTTTATATTGTGTTGAGGTATATTACTTCTATACCTAATTTGTTGAGAGTGTTTTCTTTTTAAATCATAAAAGGATATTGAATTTTGTTAAATGCTTTTTCTGTATCAATTGGGATGATCATATGATTTTTGTCCATTCTTTTAATGTAGTGTATCACATTTATTGATTTGCATATATTGAATCATCTTTGCATCTCAGGGATAAATCCCACTTGATTGTGGTGTATGGTTCTTTTAATATGCGGTTGAATTTGGTTTGCTAGTATTTTGCTGAGGATTTTTGCATCCATGTTAATCAGGAATATTGTTCTGTTATTTTCTTTTCTTGTAATGTCTTTCTCTGGCTTTGATATCAAGGTGATACTGGCCTCATAAAATAAGTTTGTATTTCCTTCCTTTCTATTTTTTGGAAAAGTTTGAGAAGGATTGGTATTTTATATTCTTTAAATGTCTGCTAGAATTCACCAGTGAAGTCAGGTCCTGGGCTTTTCTTTGATGGGATTTTTTTCTTATTTGTGTAAATGTATAGGGTACATGAGATATTTTATTACATGTATATAATGTGCAGTGATGAAGTCAGGGTATTCAGGGTGTCCATCACCAAAGTATGATACATTTTTGTTAAGTATAGTCATCCTACTCTGTGATCAAACATTGAATTTATTTCTTCTTACTGTATGTTTGTACTCTTTAACCCACTTCTCTTTAACCTCCTCTCTTCCTACTCCACTCATCCTTCCCAGTCTCTTTGATCTTGTTTTACACTCTCTACCTCCATGTGTCCAAATATTTCACCTTTCTCATGTGAGAACTTGCGATATTTGTTCTTCTGTGCCTGGCTTATTTCAGTTAAGATAAAATGACTTCCTGTTTCATCCATTTTGTTACAAATGACATGATTTCATTCTTTTGAATGACTGAGTAGTATTCCACTGTGTATACATATTTTCTTTATCCATTCATCCATTCTTGGGCACTTAGGTTGATTCCATATCTTTGGTATCGTGCATAGTGTTGCAATAAACATACAAATTCAGTATCCCTTTGTTATAATGACATATTTTCCTTCTGGTCGATACCCAGCAGTGACATTGCTCGATCAAACTTTAGTTTTTTTGAGAAATCTCCATACTGTTTTCCATAGTGGCTATACAAGTTTACATTCTCACTAAGAGTATATAAGAGTTCCCTTTTCTCCACATGCTCACTAACAATTGTTATTTTTTGTCTTTTTAACAATAGCCATTCTGACTGGGTGGGGTAAGATGATATCTCATTGTGACTTTGCTTTTCATTTCCCTGATGATTAGTGATTTTGAGCATTTTTTTCATAAACCTTTTGGCTATTTTTATGTCTTCTTTTGAGAAGTATCTATTTGTGTCTCTTATTCACTGTTTAATGGAATTATTTGTTTCTTTCTTTTTTTCCTATTGAGTTCCTTGTATATTCTGGATATTAGTCCCCTGTTGGACAGTTTGCAAATATTTTCTCCCATTCAACAGGTCGTTTCTTCATTCTGTTGATTATTTCTTTTGCTGTGCAACAGCTTTCTAGTTTAATTAAGTCATGAGAGATTTATGATTACTGATTCAATCTCCTTCCTCATTATTGGTCTGTTTCTTCATGATTCAGTCTTGGTAGATTGTATATTTCTAGGAATTTATGCATTTCTTCTAGGTTATACAATTTGTTGACTTATAATTGTTCATAGTATTCTCTTAGACTGCTTTGTATTTCTGTGGTATCAATTATAATCTCTTCTCTTTCATGTCTGATTTTATCTTTCTTTTTTCTTTAGATAAGGTTTATCAAATTTGTTATTTTTTCAGAAAAAATCTCTTAGTTTCATTGATCTTTTCTATTGCTTTTCTAGTGTCTATTTGATTTATTTTGTTCTGATCTTTGTTATTTCTTTCTTTTTAGTAACATTGGGCTTTGTTCTTTTTCTAGTTCCTTGAGGCATGATGTTAGGTTGTTTATTTGAGATCTTTATGTTTTCTTTATGTAGGTGTTTATCACTATAAAATTTACTTTTAGACTTTCTTTTGCTGCATTTCATGTGTTTTAGTATGTTGTATTTCCATTTTTAGTTATCTTAAGATGTCTCCTTATTTTCCTTTTGATTGATTTTTTTGACCCATTGTTTGTTCAGGAGTATGTTGTTTAATCCACAAGTTTTCCTCCTCTTACTGATTTCTAGTTTCATGCCATTGTGTCAAAAAAAGATACTTGGTATGATTTCAGTCTGTGGCCTAACATGATCAGTTATGGAGAACGTTCCACAGGCACTTAAGAAGAATGTATATTCTGTTGCTGCTGGATAAAACGTTCTGTATATGTGCGTTAGGTCCAGTTGGCCTAAAGTGTAGTCCAAATCTACTATTTCCTTATTGATTTTTGGTCTGGATGATCTATCCATTGTTGAAAGTGGGGTATTGAAGTCTCCTCCTGTTGTTCTATTACTGTTTCTCCCCTGAGAACATATATTTACAATTCTTATAGCTGCTGCTGCTGCTGCTTCCTCTTCCTCCTTCTCCTCCTCCTTCTCCTCCCTCTTCCTCTTCCTCTTCCTCTTCTTCTCCTTCTCCTTCTCCTTCTTCTTATTCTTCTTTTGTTTTTTTGACAAAGTCTCACTGTCTCCCAGGCTGGAGTGCAGTGGTACAATCTCAGCTCAAGCAGTTCTCCTGTCACAGCCTCCTGAGCAGCTGGGACTACAGATGCACGCCACCTCACCGGGCTAATTTTTGTATATTTGGTGGAGATGGGGTTTCACCATGTTGGTCAGGCTCATCTCGAACTCCTGACCTCAAGTGATCTGCCCACCTCAGCCTCCCAAAGTGCTGGCATTACAGGCCTGAGCCACCGCGCCCGGCGTCTTACAGCCTCTTAATGCAATGACTTTTTTTTTTTTTTTTGAGACGGAGTCTTGCTTTGTCGCCCAGACTGGAGTGCAGTGGCACGATCTCGGCTCACTGCAAGCTCCGCCTCCCGGGTTCACGCCATTCTCCTGCCTCAGCCTCCTGAGTAGCTGGGACTACAGGCGCCCGCCACCGCGCCCGGCTAAGTTTTGTATTTTAGTAGAGACGGGGTTTCACCGTGGTCTCATCTCCTCACCTTGTGATCCGCCCGCCTCGGCCTCCCAAAGTGCTGGGATTACAGGCGTGAGCCACCGCGCCCGGCGACTTTTTTTTTTTTTTTAAAACATTATATAATGCTTATTTGTTTCTTTTTACGGCTTTTCACTTAAATTTTATTTTGTGTGATATAAGTGTAGCAATCCCTACTCTTTTTTTGTTTTTTATTTGCATGGAATATCTTTTTCCATCTCCACACTTCAAGCCTGTGTATGTCCCTAAAGCTGATGTGAGTTTATTATAGGGAGCATGTAATTGAGTCTCTGTTTTTTTTTTAAATCCATTCAGCTACTCTGTGTCTTGATTGGAGAATTAAATCCATTTCACATTCAAGGTAATTATTGATAGGTACGGACCTACTATTGCCATTTTGTTAATTGTTTTCTGCTGTGGGTCTCATGGGCAGTGTTCCACTTGGCTGGGAGAGACACGCACTCACTCACTAAGTTCTCCCTTTTCCTGTGGGAGAAATCGCTGGCCAAGGGAGGTCTCTCTTGGCACTGAGCTCTGCCACCTAGTGGAAGCAGTGATGCAGGAAAAGCAAAACTCTTCTTACCCGCTTCAATTTATCTATTCTGGAAATTTTTATTTTTTATTTTATTTTATTTTTATCTTGTTGTGTCCCCCAGGCTGGAGTGCAGTGGCACGATATTGACCCACTGAAACCTCTGCCTCCTGGGTTCAAGCGATTCTCCTGCCTCAGTCTCCTGAGTAGCTGGGATTACAGGTGTGCGTCACCACACCCAGCTAATTTTTTTGTATTTTTAGTAGAGACAGGGTTTCACCATGTTGGCCAGGCTAGTCTCAAACTCCTGGCCCCAAAAAACTCCAACAGTGTGCTGGAACTTCTCCACTGGACTCCTGGACTTCCACAAAGGTACTCTCATCTGGAGGTAGTTTTCAAAATGGATGCTTCTGCAGTAGGATGGCAGTAAAGAGCTCCTATTTCACCATCTTGCTGATGTCACTTATTCCATCTCATTCTGAATTTGCCATTTATTTATTTATTTATTTATTTATTTTTGAGACGGAGTCTCGCTCTGTCGCCCGGGCTGGAGTGCAGTGGCCGGTTCTCAGCTCACTGCAAGCTCCGCCTCCCGGGTTTTTATGCCATTCTTCTGCCTCAGCCTCCGAGTAGCTGGGACTACAGGCGCCCACCACCTCGCCCGGCTAGTTTTTTGTATTTTTTAGTAGAGACGGGGTTTCACCGTGTTAGCCAGGATGGTCTCGATCTCCTGACCTCGTGATCTGCCCGTCTCGGCCTCCCAAAGTGCTGGGATTACAGGCTTGAGCCACCGCGCCCGGCCTGAATTTGCCATTTAAAATACCTTTCATTTGCTTCTTCCCATCTCTCCTTCTGCTTTATATTGCATATCGTTTTCTTTATTCCTTTATTCCCTTTTTATGTCTACTGGTTTGGAAATAATACTCAATATCATACTCAGAAGGTCTCCATACCTTTTTTTGCATATCTTTTTTCTGGGTTTGATTTTCACATTTCTGAAGATATTCTTTACAAGTTCAGTTAGTAGAAGTCTGTTAGTGGTAAAAGCTGATTTTCCCTAAAAATGTATTTATTTTGCCCTCACTCTTAAGTGATAGCTTAACTAGGCATATAATTCTAAATTGACAGTTGTAACTATTTTATTTTAGCATTTGAAGATATTATTTCACTGACTTTTAGTCTTTTGTAGCTATTAAGAAGTCCAGGCCAGATACAGTGGCTCACGTCTATAAT
>NW_016818029.1:125021-182175 GCF_001698545.2 Rhinopithecus bieti | reverse complement strand
AAAAAAAAAAAAAAAAAAAAAACAAAAAAGCTATCAGCTATCACTCCTTTGTAAGTATTTTATCTTTTTTTGTTTGTTTAAAACCTTTTATTTTTCTTTGATCCTCTTTAAATTTTATTACAATGTGCCTAAATATGAATTTAGTTTGTGTTTCTTTAGGGTATATTCCTTGGAGTGAATTGCTGTTTCATAGAAAAATTTCTTTTTCACCCTCCCTAGACAATTTCAAATTGTTTCCCAATGTGGTTATATCAGTTCACAAGCCAATGACTTTTTCCGTCGTTAGATTGCATTATGTCATATGAGGTTTTGCATGCTTATTTTGTAATTCCTTTGTTAGCAAACAGAGGAAAACTGGTTCTCAGTGCCCCAAAGCAAAAGTTGAATTTGCCTGTTAGTCATCTTAGATATAGAGAGGGAAGCAACCCATCCCACATAAAACAATGACTATATCATTTTTAAGGCATTTAACATTAAGCGTACTTCTTTTTGTCTGATCTTTCTCAACTCCTTGAAAATAAATTGGGTTAAACTTTGTTGAAAAACCCTCTGACTGATATGTATCTCCTTAGGTTCTGAATTTTTCACTTTTTATCTTACTAAATGTACCTATTCATTAATTTGGAACTTGGCAAAGAAATAAGAATCTTTCAGAACCTTTGGCTAAAAGTTCCCGATGCTATTTTTAGAAATTCTGTTTGGTACTTTTCAAAATTGCTTATTCCATACATACATAAATTCTTTATGGATCTTATTCTTTCTTTTAATAGTACTAATTTTGTTTTGTTTTCAAAATGAAAATACCATTTTTTTCTGATTCTAAAATTACCTTTATTTCTGTTTCTAAATATGATAATACATAGAATTGTTTAAGGTTTCTGATGAATCTCTGTGCTTAAGGAGACTGCCTGCATTCTTTCTGGTTTTTAGGGAGAACTATTTCTAAGCCATTTCAGACAATTACATAATTGGGTATCTGTCTTATTTTGTTGTTGTTGCCTTACAATATTTTGGAAATAGGAGATTCTACAATTACTTTTACATGCTATCTGTTTGTACCTTTTAGGAAGGTTAAAAAAAAATCTGTTAGATACAACACCTTTAAAGCACATTTTGTTTCTATAAAAAGATAATTAGTGGTATATTAGTATCATGTGCCTTATTAAACCTTCATGTTCTTGAAAACTGTAATTACAATATCTGTCAATCTTACTGTCTAATCTGCTTTAGAAAAATTAATACATTTTCCAATATATTTTTTTCCAATTTACCTTTTCAGCACAGGCTGGGAGAGTAAATGTTTTGCAGAGTGTAGCCTAAACACAGTACAAATCACACATTACCTTGTTCATAACTGAGAGAACTATACCTACTGGGATCTAAAGAGCAGATTGAAACCAGAAGTAAAATATTCTGTACTCCAGGTGCCTTTAAGGAATAAGCAAAGCTCTTTGGCTGAGCATGGTGACTCATGCCTGTAATCCTAGCACTTTGAAAGACTGAGGCAAGAGGATCCTTTGAGACCAGGACTTTGAGACCTGCCTGAGCAACACAGCCAGGCTCTATCTCTACAGAAAATAAAATAATTAGCCGGGCCTGGTGGCACATGCCTGCAATCATAGCTACTCCAGAGGCTGAGGTGGGAGTTCTAGGCTGCAGTGAGAAACGATCTCACCACTGCACTCCAGCATGGGCAACAGAGAGAGACCTTGTCTCTAAAATAAATAAAAATAAAACAACAATAACAAAACCCAAAGCTCCTCTCTGTGGACTTAAATATATATATATATGTATTTTTTTTTTTTGGAGACAGAATCTTGCTCTATTGCCTATGCTGGAGTGCAGTGGTGGGATTTCAGCTCACTGCAACCTCTTCCTCCCGAGTTCAAGTGATTCTCCTGCCTCAGCCTCCCAAGTAGCTGGGATTACAGGTGTGCACCACCAAGCCCGGCTAATTTTGTATTTTTAGTAGAGATGAGGTTTCACCATGTTGGCCAGTCTGGTCTTGAACTCCTGACCTCAAGTGATCTGCCTGACTCGGCCTCCCAAAGTGCTGGGATTACAGGCGTGAGCCACTGCACCCGGCCTAAAAAAATTTTTTTGATGTTATGCAAGAAATCTGATGTAATATACCGATTTGAGGTAATTTAATGAAAAATGCTTATAGAGATATTATAAATGTGTTTATATTAATTACACTAGTCTTCTTAGTAATATTCCCAATGACTTTCTTAAAGGCAGAATTGTGATTTAAGTATTGAATGTCTTCACAACCAATGAAAAGTTAAGACTACATAGAATACTCACTCAGGATATACAGAAGAGGAAAGTACCTTTGATAGCTTTTATTTAATTTTTTAAAATTTGATTTTAAATTTCTTGTATTTGAATTTTATTTTAGTAGGTAATATTTACAAGGTTCAAAATTCAAAAGGCACAAAAGGATACACAATAAGGAAAGAGTCTTTCCCCCATTGCTGTGTGCCACCTACTCAGGGCTCGCCAAGCAATCCAAGTTACAAGTTACATCCAATGGTATTCTACTAATATTCTGTGTGATAGCCTCCTCGCCACCATTTTTAAAACATGATTTTGAAGGAGTTGAAGCCTGTAAAGGCCTTATTAAAGGTGCCTTATTATTTGAAGCAGAAGTAGTGGCTGATTCTATGTCTCCTGACATTTTAGTTCAGGACTCGGTAATCTTTGCACTAAGTCACACTGCTTTTGTAAGGTGGCGAGTTGGCAATGATTAATCAGTGTGGATGGTACAATCCGGTAATTTAAGTTTCGACTGGTTTAAGATTGGGACAACCAGAAAAGGTTTATCAGAAGGGCGGCAAGGGACGAGATTTTTTGGGTCATCAAAAGGAGGCAAGGGTTTTAAAAATCACGTGGTTGACTTTTGCTAAGCCCCGGGGATGGCGCGTGTCAGGCCCAGAGTGCTGATGTCAGCGCGGATCCGAGCCAGGCCTCGGGGGACTGGCGTTCAGACCTAGGGCCGCTCGCATCTCTAACAATTTGAGCCCTACTCTAAGGTGTGGTCACGGTCCCACCCACCCTGATCTCAGACTGGGCACGGTGCGGGAGGAGGGCGGATGAGGCCTCGCCCTCGCCTCTTTAGTAGGTTGGGTGAGTGTAGTGTGCAGGGAAGAGACGCGTCAGCGTCGGGGCCAGCCGGGCAGCCGGATCTTGGGCTACTGTGTCCCAACAGCCGGAGCGGATCAGACCAACCGGCCCTGCCCGCTCGGTCCCCCGCCCTCCAGACCCTACGGTCTCCGTTTCTACGGGCACATGGTTAGCTGCAGACGCCCACAGCCAATCCACTCTGCCAGCCTGCCCCTTCCTCTGCCAAGAGCAGCTTCTTCAGCCGCGCTACAGTTCCGCAGACGCCTGCCCCACCCTGCCCTTCCCTTCCAGGGAAGACCGATCACGCGGCCAAGAACGAGACTCGCAAACTGGGCATTTCTCCGAGCCGGGCTGTAGCAAGTAGCGAGACTCCTCGTGAGAGTGGGAAGGAGCCTTAACAGGCAACCATGTGGCCCAATGGGTTTTCTGTGCCTTTGGGTGCGGACCAATGAGGCGTGTGGGGCGGGACTTCCGCTTCGCCTCGGTGTTGTCGTCCCTGCTCCTACTCCGGGCTGTGGGGGTCGGTGCGGATATTCAGTCATGAAGTCAGGGTAGGGACTTCTCCCGCAGCGACGCGGCCGGCCGGCGAGACTGTTTGTGTTGCCGGGGCTGGACTTCAAGGTAAGACCCTGTCCGGCTTCGCGGCAGCCGGGCAGCGGGTTATCGAGAGGCCCAGAGAACATACCCCGCTTGTTGGCCCTCGAGCTCGGAGTCGGCCCTGCTGCTGAGATCTTTGCTGCTCCTCTAGAACTGGGCGAGAAGTAAATTAGGCTTTCTGCAAAAGGAATAAAATAGTCTTGTCCTCGGGGGACCGAGTCTCCCCTGCACTGTGATTCTGCGAGTTTGTGTGTGTCCAAAGTTGAGTTACCGGTTTTGCTTCTCTCATTCCCTTCTTGAGGCTGCAAGAGCCTGCCTGGAAAACATGTTTGGAAGGCTTTTCTTAGTCAAGCACCTGCCGCAACGTCCTCGGGGAAATCGCTTGACTTTAGTTGAGGGGGCTGTTTTGTCTTCGGATAGAAGGAGGGCAATCACTTCCTCTCTTTTACCCCCACCCCCTTTTTCTTTCCCTGTAAGCTCAGATTGCAGATTTGGGACGTGACCCCTGCTAGGGCCAGATACTACGATCAGTCAGCAGCTCTGCCTGTACGCTTGACTTGACTTGCACTTATTAAAGAACTTTGTCCCAGAGAGAAAGAGAGAGTGGGCAGACATAGAAGCCAAACAGTAGTATCCCGGAAGCACTCATGCAACTTTGGTGGCAGCCACTCAGTTTTCTCTGCCAGTGTCTGGTAAATTCCTCTATTTTGTCCTAATCTGACAATAGTAAATAGTAAATTTCCAAAACTGTTGTTTCATCATCAGTTTCAGCACCGTGGGCAGCTGCTCGGGTCCTCTCTTGTTGCCCCAAACCTGCCCGGCTATTACTGTTAGTCAGTGATGCAGCAGGAACAGTGAAAACTGATGCATTCCTTTCAACAATGATGTGTTGTTCTCCAAGGAGAACATCTGCAGTTTTTGTTACAATATAAATAAGTAAGGTAGCTGTGCCTCCAAAGAGTTCTTGTGAAGAAACAAATCAATTCAAGATTTAAGGTAGGACTTTCAAGAGTTTATTCTATTTAAACACAATTTTTTTAGTGGGTGGAGATTAGCTCCATATCTAAGTAACAAAACTGGACAGTGGTAGCAATTAAAAAGAACTTTAAACCGGAGGTAAGAAGTGTAGTGCAGTGCTGTAGTGCAGGGCCCATAAGGATTCATTAATAGATTTTAGAATCAATTTAGTACATTGACATAAGCATTAAAAAGAAAGAAAAAAATACCAGAGGACATTGAATGGAATAAAAGTAAATATTATGGCAGGAAGCTTTTGTTTCAGTTTTTAACAATATGCATGTGTCAAGAGGAAGTTGGAAATGTAAAGTGTATTATGAATTATTGCGAAAACAAATGTTTCAAAAATACTAGATTCCAAATTTGGGAGTCAAGCTGGGTTCAGTTCTGCCACTTACTAATTCTGTGACATTTTCCGTAAATAACAAATGAGTTGTTATGAGGATTAAATGAAACAAAATTTGTCTATTACATAAGTTTTTTTGTTGTTTTTTTGGAAACGATTGAAGAGAAGGACAGTTATTTTTCTCTATGTAGGGAATGAGAACTGTTTTATTAGTTTTTTTTAACCTCTGCCTTTGTTTGAAGCTAGGCAGCTTGACATCTTGTCTCTATGTGTAATGCAAATCTTAGACAAAATCTTGGTTTGAGAGTTATAATACTGAAGGGTTTGGGATAAGTTCTCATCTCTCCTTGTATAAAGCTAATTTTCTCAATAATTTTGGAGGGGCATAAATTGTTGTTAGCATTCAGCTTTCTTCGCTTAATATTTTTCTGCATTCCAGAATAACGTAGATTTATCAGAACTTTTACAGGCACTAACTTTAGCTAATTGAGGGTAGGACTGAGGGTATGACTAAAGGGATAGATTTATGTCTTTGAGTTAAGTTGGATAGGAAGGCATTTTGTGCCTTATAGTTCTTCCCATAGGAGATGTATGAAATGAAATAGTTTAGTCAACTATAATGGTATGTTTTGCTTACTTCGTGTAGTTGTGACCTAAAAATGGTTGGCGTTTAAATAACAATATTTTTAAATCTGGGAATTGATGTTTAGCAGAAGGCAAATGAGTTTCAGTCAAAACAGTGTTTTGCACTGTTTGTCATGTTTACCGTATAGCATTGCATATGATAGTTTCACATGACATAAAAAGGGGAAGAAAGTTGGTAAGCATTGTTACTTTTCCCAAAAGAGGAAACAAAATTACAAGCAATTCCTTTTAATAAAGCGTACTGGTGAGTCATTGTTCAAAAATGTATGTATTCTATAGATATTTATTGAGCATATATAAAAGTAAAATATTAAACTTTTATGAATCTTTCACATTACGCAAAAGTTGATTTGGGAACAACACAGCATATGATTGGTGTTGTCATAGTTTATGTAACGTAGTATATCAATAACAACAAAACAGTAATGTAGCTAATATTGATTGGTTACTATGAGCCAAATACAATTCTAAGCCCTTTGTAATATCTCAGGTGGTTCTTACAGTCGTTGATGTAGTAGATGGTAAATTGTTTCCTTTTATTTTATTTTGGGGACAGGGTCTTGCTCTGTTGCCCAGGCTGGAGCGATTATGGCTCACTGCACGCTTGACCTCGTGTGCTCAAGGGATCCTCCTATCTTAGCCCAACAAATAGCTGGGACTACAGTCATATACCCCCATGCCTGGCTAATTAAAAAAAAATTGTTTTTTTGTAGAAACAAGGTCTCGTTATGTTGCTCAGTCTGGTCTGAAACTCCAGGGTTGAAGTGATCCACCTGCTTCAGCCTTCCAAAGTGCTGGGATTACAGGTGTGATACATTGTGCTTGTCTTATCCCCATTTTATAAGTGGGAAGTGGGGGAATTAAGGCATCACAGATACATAACTTGTGAATTCACACAAGTAGCTGGTGGAGTAGTGGAGTAGCTGGAATTTGAACACAGGTATTCTGACTACGGAACGTCTGTCTCTTTTATGCCTTATTTCATTAAAAATACGGAATGCCGTGGGGCTATTGTGGATTCTTACTTGCTGGTGACTTTCGGTAAGCTCCTCCTCAGTTTCCTTAACTGCTTCCTTATTTGTTTTTGTGGGGATTCAGATAATTTGTGAAGCATCAGATGGAGTATATGTTTAGTAAGTTATATGCCTTAGCGTTTTTTTTTTTTTTTTTCGTTGACGATAAGGTCATTTGAAAGATTGTTAGCAGTTGAAGGAGGGTGGAAAAAAAAAAAGTCCATATAAGGACACTGCCCAAGCAAAGGTATAGAGATAGGAGAAGCAGAGTACATTTGGTAAGGATATGTTTAAGGACTAGACTGGTAAAGATAGATGGATACAGATTATGGAGATTCTTAAATGTCAGACTAAAGATTTTGTATATGATTTTTAGTTAAGAAGAAACTCTCTTTATGGATAATAATTTGTGAACAGGTCCAATGGAAGAGTGGAAGCCTAGAAGTAGGAATACCATGGAGTTTAACTATAGTAGTTGAGGCAAAAAGTGATGATTGTAGTGAAGGTACAGATTTTAAAGATGTTGACATTATAATGACATCGACACTGGGAACTGACCAGAGTATAGGCCCAGGACAAATTTTTGGGAGGATAGTGATGTTATTAGCAGAAATAAGGATATTATCATGAAGAACAGGTTTTGGTGGAAGGAGATTTAGGAGGAGAGAGGATGATAGGGAGTTTACTTTTGGAGCGGAGGAGTTGTTCAGATATTTGGAAATATAGAATGAAAACTGGAAGCTCTGCGTATTCTATGAAAAGGGAAGAGACCAAATGCTTACATTGTAAGGAAATGACCTAAAAGTAACCACTCCTCTGTGGATCAGAGTTTCACAAGAGTGATGTGACTCCTTAAATTCCTCACAAGTACAGATTTCTCAATGAAGATGCACCCATTATTTTTCCCTTTAGTGTATTTTGATTTGTGTCCTGGGAGATCAGGAGGTAAGTCAGTGGGGAGGAAAAATTTTTAGAACTAGCAAGTCTCCCGTTTATTGAAAAAATAGCTAGTAAACTGGAGACTAGGGGTTCTCACACGAAGAATTTTCAGAGTCTGATTTTTGTGTGGTCCCAGGCATTTATAAACATATGTTGAATGTTGAATTGTTGAACATTTGAACATCTCCAGATTTGTTTTCTTTTTATTTAATTTTTTATTTTTTGAGAGGGAGTCTTGCTCTGTTGCCCAGGCTAGAGTGCAGTGGCGTGATCTGGGCTCACTGCAAGCTCCACCTCCTGAGTTCATGTCATTCTCCTGCCTCAGCCTCCCGAGTAACTGGGACTACAGGCACCCGCCACCATGCCTGGCTAATTTTTTGTGTTTTTAGTAGAGACAGGGTTTCACTGTGTTAGCCAGGATGGTCTCAATCTCCTGACCTCGTGATCTGCCCGCCTCGGCCTCCCAGAGTACTGGGGTTACAGGCGTGAGCCATCACACCAGGCCCAGATTTGTTATTTTTATTATCACTTCTTTGTTACTTTGAATTGGTTAATAGCAAAACACTTAGAATCAGAGAGCCTGTGTGCTTGTTATGGGGGACAATGAAAGTCAGGGTGCAACTGATGAGATTGTATTTTACTTATAGCCAGGATTGTGGAAGAAGAGACTCAAAGGGTAAGAGGCTTACCATTTTTTCCATTCTGTAAAACGATGTTGATGACAATACTAATTCTGAGAGTTGTTTTGAAATACTGAGTTAATATATGAAAAGTGTCTGGTACATGATAGATAGTAATTGAGATGTTTTTGTTATCAGTATTATTATCTTCATAAGTGGGGGCAAACACAGAGATCCCAGAACCTATTATAAGAAAAAAATTAAAACAACTGGAGGCCCTTTGTACTTGAAAAAGGGCTCAGGACTAAGTCATAGAAAGACTGCAGGTTTCCTTTCTCGGAAGATTTTCTAGGGTTTGGTACAATTGGGTAGAGCATGATGTTGAATTAAGTATTAAAATATGTCCATCTCAACTATTTTCAGTTTCCCGTCAAGTTCTCAGTAACTGGCCAATGAAACAAACCAACAGAAAAATATTGTTGAGCATGATAAGAAGGTTTACATATCTTGTCATACCATTTTTGGAAACATTACTTGGATCCTACTACTTAGGGATTTTTCTGTAACATTTATTCACTCAAACATTTGTTGAGTACCTTGTATATGAGGCACTGTTCTAAAGAGAAAAATCCTTGCCCTTATGGAGCTTATCTGCTAATGGGAGAAATAAGGTGCATTTTCATAATAGATGGTAATTAGATTTTTCTCGTACTATGTATTTATACCTATTTAAGCAGATGGTAATAATGAATACTATACCAGATTGTAACTAATTTTGCAGAGCATTTGAAAGAAGGGACCATGTCTTTCTTATTCACGTTTGTCTCTCCCTTTTCCCCTTTCTCCCAGTGGAATGGCTTAGATGGATTTAATGCTCAACAAATGTAGGTACTCATCATATGTTTATTACAGGGAGAAGGTGTTAAGGCAGAGGCTGGATAGATCTTAAAGATTAAAGGAGTCAGTTAAATGTGGCAGGTATTAAGGACCCATGTACCCCCTAGATTGAGGGTGAGAAGAAGAGAATCTGGCCGGGTGTGGTGGCTCACGTCTATAATCCTAGCACTTTGGGAGGCTGAGGTGGGCAGATCACTTGAGGCCAGAGTTCAAGACCAGCCTGGGCAACATGGTAAAACCCCATCTGTACTAAAATACAAAAATTAGCCAGGCTTGGTGGCGCGCTTATGTAATCCCAGTTACTTGGGAGGCTGAGGCAGGAGAATCGCTTGAACCTGGGAGGCGAAGGTTGCAGTGATCCGAGATCGTGGCACTGTTCTCTAGCCTGGGTGGCAGAGCGTGACTCTGTCTCAAAAAATAAAATAAAATAAAAAAAATAAAAGAGAATCCCCTGGCTTATCTATGAGGTTGGAATAGAAATAAAGTTATATTTAGCTGAAAGCATCAGCATTATGGGAGTCTGGGTGTCACCCAACATTCCCACTTATTAGCTGGGTGACTTTGCATAAGTATCTTAACCTCTCAGTTCATTTCCTCGTCTGTAAATGAAGCAGTTGTAATTGTCCAGTTAAAAGTCTTCTTTTACCACTTCTTGTAAAATATCTCTTGCACTAATGTTTCACTTCACTAATGTAGATAATATAGAACCAAGCCTGAGCTTCCATTGAATAAGCATCAAACTAAATATATACTCTTAGTTAATAAACTAATGTTTAAGAAAAGATGTCTACAAAATTTGTTGATGCTATTTACCAGTAAGGCTACATTGTAATTTTAAAAAATAGAGCAAAATATTACCTAATATATAGTTTCCCCCTTTGCCATTATGTAAAGGAAAACTAAGCCATAGTATTTTAGACCTTAATAATGGATAATACTCACTTCCATATTTTAATTTATGCAACAGTTACTTGCCTCTGATATTGTGCTAGATGTTAGGTATTGTATATGGAATTAGAAAATGTATAGCTTCTAACTTCAAGGAGCTTAAGGAATAATGAGAGTGATGGACCATTTAGTTGTGTTGCATTTTGGTGTCATAGAGAAGCATATAAGGAGAGTCTGGGAGAAGAGAAAGTGTACATGGTTAGAAAGAAAAAAGACTGGAGGAATGGCAAGGAACTAAGCTAAATATACAAAGAGGAGCCAGTTTATGAAGAACTTCTTTGCTAAACCACAATTTAGTTCTGAACTGTATTCTGAAAACTGCTTACTCTGTTAAGGAATTTTATGCAGGCAGTAACATAATCAGGCATTTTTATGTCTACCTTTATATTCCTCTTAAGAGAAGGTGATCCCTGAGGAAGATATTTGTTATTTCTAGTTGTTTCAATGATGTAGATCTTCCTGAGGAAATCGGTGTTTTTAACTTTGAAGTAAAGTCTGAGGAACATTGTCAATTTTGTGGTTATGGAGTTAATAATAATTAAATATTAATGATCATGAAATATTCAGACATTAAAACATTTAAATGTTTATTGCCACATTAATGTGAACTGAAAAGAAAACTGAAATTTTGGGATGTTTTGTGCTTTGATATAAGGGAGCTCCTGGTCACCTACAAGAATTTGGCTTAGAATCATTTTTAAGGAGTTAGAAATATGTTGACCTTGAATTGATTGAACATGAATGTAGTTCAGGCTTGCTCGCTCTTTTCTTTTCTTTTCTCTTTTCTTTTCTTTTCTTTTCTTTTTTTCTTTTCTTTCTTCCCTCCCTCCCTCCCTCCCTCCCTCCCTTCCTTCCTTCCTTCCTTCTTTCCTTTCTTCCTTCCTTTCTTTCCTTTCTTTCCTGCTTTCTTGTTTTTTCTGTTGCCTTGGTTGGTCTCAAACTCCTGGCCCCAAACAATCCTCCTTCCTCAGCTTCCTAAAGTGCTGGGATTACTGGCATGAGTCACCACTCCCTGCCCAGGCTTCGTTTCTAATGATAGAAATATCCAGAAAAACTTTATAGCGGGAATGAATTTCCACTGGGAAATAATCCTAGTAAGGAGCTGGTGATAAATGAATATTTCTGAATGAAGTCATGAGGGAGAAACATCGACTTTATTTAGACATAAAACACCTCATTAAATGTTGAAGAATACTTTATTTGCATAATTACTATGCTTGTCATTTACACATTTGACCTTCAAAGAGGAAGAACTGCTTATAATTTCCACATTTATCCAACACGGATTATAAATGTTAATTGCTTTTTTTGGAAAAAAGATTGAGGTAAAAATTCACGTAATTAACCATTTTGAAGCAACAGTTCAGTGGCATTTAGTATATTTGCAGTATTGTGCAACCATCACTTCTGTCTAGTTTCAAAATATTTTTATCACTTTAAAGTAAAATCTCATACCTATCAAGCAGTTACTCCTCATTCCCTGATGCCCCTAGCTCATGGCAACCAAATCTGTTTTCTGTTTTTATGGATTTACTTATTCTGGATATTTTATATAAAATTTTATATAAATTGAATTATTCAATATTTGAGTTTTTATCCCTGGCTTCTTTCATTTAGCAAAATGTTTTCAAGGTTTACTCACATGTAGCATGTATCAGTACTTCTTTCCTTTTTATAGCAGAAGAATATTCCTTTGCATGTATATATATCAGTTTGTTTATCCATTTATCCATCGATGGATATTTGGGTTGTGTCCACCTTTTAGTTATTATGAATATGTTGCTGTGAATATTTGTGCCCAAGGATTTATTTGAGTACCTGTTTTCACTTCTTCGGGTATATACTAAGAATGGAATGCTGGGTCTTATGGTAATCCTGTTTAGCTTTTTGAGTACCTGCCAAACTGCTTTCCACAGTAACTAAACCATTTTACATTCCCACTGAATGTGTGAGGGTTCCAATTTCCCTACATTCTTGCCTACGCTTATCTGTTTTTAAGAAATGATAATTGCCATCCTTATGGGTATAAAGTGGTATCTCACAGTGGTTTTGATTTGCATTTCCCTGATAACTAATGATTTTAAGCATCTTTTCATGTGCTTGTTGGCCATGTGTATATCTGCTTTAGAGAAATGTCGATTCAAGTTCTTTGCCCTTTTAAAAAAATACGTTGTTTGTGTTTTTGTATTGGGTTGTGTTTTTATATACTCCAGATACTAGACTGTTCATTATCAAATATATAATGTGCACATGTTTTCTTCCATTCTGTGGATTTTTTTTCAATTTTTTGATAATGTCCTTTGATCAATAAATGTTTTGAATTTTGAAGAAGTCCATTTTATTTATTTGACTCATGCTTTTGGTGTCATATCTAAGAATCCATTTCCAAATCCCAGGCCATGAAGATTTATCCTATGTTTTCTTCCAAGAGTTTTATAATTTTAGTTCTTATATTTAGCTCACTGATTCATTTTGTGTTAATTATTGTATATGGTGTAAATCCCAACTTCGTTGTCTTGGATGTGAATAGTTGTCCCAGCACCACTTGTTGAAGACACTGTTCTTTTGTCATTGAATGGTCTTTGGCATCTTTAAAATCAATTGGCTATAGATGTATGAGTTTATTTTTGGATGCTCAATTCTACTCCTTTGGTCTATATATCTATCGTTATGCCAGTGTCATGTTGTTTTGATTACTGTAGCTTTGTGGTAAGGTTTTGAATTTGGGAAATGTGAGTTCTCCAGCTCTGTTCTTCTTTTTAAAAATTGTTTGGCCTGTTTTGGCCCCTTGCAATTCCATATGAATTTGAGAATCAGCTTTTCCATTTCTGCATAAAAGGCCATCAAAATTTTGATAGGTAACGTATTGAATCTGTAGATTGCTTTGGGTAGTATTGCCACCTTAACAATATTAAGTCTTTCAGTACCTGGATGTGTGTTTGATATCTTTCAGCAGTGTTTTTGTGTTTTATGGTTTTCAGTGTACAAGTCTCTCACCTCTTTTGTTATATTTATTCCTGGGTGTTGTATTCTTTTGGATACTATTATAAATGGAAGTTTTTCTTAATTTAATTTTTGGATAGTTCATTGCTGGGGTGTAGAAACACAGCGGATTTTGTGTGTAACATTTATTGTCTTTGACAGTCATTTAGTTTCTTTTTTCCATATACAAGCTGAATCACGTGAATAAATAAAAAAGTAGAAAGTGGAACACTAAAGAACTTGATCTGTAAGATGTCTGATTTCCCTGAATGTGGAAACTATGAAGTATGTTTTTAGCATAGTGTTGAACGATTATCTTACTATACTTGGGCTATTCCATTTCTGGTATCATGTTACATATATTTGATCATTATTAAAGAAGGTAGATCATTTCATTTTCTTTAGGTTTGGAGAGAAGTGTCAATATGTAAATCATTTTCAAATTTATAATTATTTTGCAACTTAATTTTGATGTTACAGAGAAAGCCTCAGGGATAAACTATATTTATCACAGAGTCTGGTACAGAGATCCATGAATAATAAAGATAAAATTAGAACAGAAGCTAATTTGAATATATAAATTATCATTAATATACGTTAGTTTTTATGTTTTTCTTGAAGTTTTCAAATAGCCTTAACATTTCATTATGAATAGAAATGTGAACAATTTCAACCTCATAAGTAATTAAAGAAATGCAAATTTATGCAATACTTAGATGATATGGGAAGGGCAGTATTTCATGACACAGACTTTTAATTGAATCCTAACTTCACTATTTAAGAGGTAAGTGTTACTGAGCAAGCAGCTGAACACTTAAAACACTTAAAAATAGGAGGAAATATTTATAAAGTGCTTGCTGTGTGTTAGGTGCTGTTTTAAGCACTTTATGCTGTTGATCCGAGTCTTTATTCCTATATTTATGGAGAGACAGTGGAACCTACTATAGAGTTGTGAGGATTAAAAGAAATAATGTATATTAAGTACTTAGCCAGATATATAGTAAGCATTTGATAAATATTAGCTATTTTGTCATAATTTCACCTAACACCAACAAAAGACCAAAAAAGGAGAATCGATGCAATGAAAGTCATATTTATTTGGAAATATTAATAGGAATGTTCTTTTCTGGAAAGCAATTTGGCAATATGTATGAAGTCTTAAAATGTTTCTTTGGTGTAGCGATTCCATGTCAGGGAATCTATCCCAAGAAGATAATCAGAAGTATGGAAAGATTTATATTCACTGGAAAATTATTTGTAATAGCCTGAGTTGAATTCAATTCAATATTGTACGGCAAGAAAATAGACAAAGTTATGTGTCAGCCATATAAAGCAGTACAAAGTAGTGGTTATAAAGAGTTTGAACAAGTATAATTTCAAGTAAAAAAGCATACAAATCATAATACAATATGATACAAGTGATTACTTTGAACTTTGGAAGACATTATATTATTAAAATAAAATAACATGTTAAAATTTTGAGGTAACTACAGAGTTAAAGTTGTAAAAACAGTGCAAAGACCTTTATGTTTTTTGTTATTAGAGAGAAAGTTGTTTCTCTGATGCTGTATTTTCCTGTAAACAACAATATTCTTTTTAAAGAAATGGCTGATTTCAGGGCTGGGGCAGGAAAAGTGCAAGATAGGACTAGAAAATCTTGTGCCAGAAAACAAGGAGGTGCTCAAGAGTGTTGGGAACATATTAAAAAGACACAGAAACTAGCTTGAATAACCCTGCACTGGCCAAACAATTGGACATCAAAATAATAATACAATAACAGATTATAACCCATTGAATAAAACAGTAATATGTGATTCCATAGTGATATAAATAAATAAATGAGTAAATTAAAATTTTGCCAAGAAATATGATAATTACCATGATAGGCAGAATAATGACTGCCCAAAGATGTCCATATCATAATACTTGGAATCTGCGAATATGTTACCTAGTATGAGAAAAGGAACTTTGCAGAAGTGATTAAGGACTTCCGGTTGGGAAGATTATCTGTGTGGGCCCAGCGTAATCACAATTGTCCTTAAAAATGGAAGAGGGAGGCATAAGAGGAGTTTGTGATAATGTGCTGTAAGAAGGAATTAATCTACCATTGCTGGCTTTGAAGATGGAAGAAGAGGCTACAAGCCAAGGATGTCATCAGCCTCTAGAAGCTGGTAAGTCTAACAATCAAATTGTTGTATAATGTAAAACATTTTCATTTAAAAACATAGATGGATAATATCCTAGACTAGAAAAAAAATGTATATTTTGTGAAAGGAAATGACCTCTGTCCTAGTTTTCCTTTGGGGCTTTTTTTTTTTTTTTTTAAAGATATACACACAAATATAGTTAGGTAGATTGATAAACAGACGCATACAGGATTATATGAGTATGTCTAGTTAATGTCCATTTGTAAGTATGTTTATATCAAAAAGCTGCAGAAGAAAACTAGGTCAGAGGTCATCCTCTTTTTTTTTTTAATTTAACTTTTATTTTAAGTTCAGGTGTACATGTGCAGGTTTGTTATGTAGGTAAACTTGTGTCATGGGAGTTTGCTGACTAGTTGATTTATTTCGTCACCCACATATTAAGTCTAGTACCTGTTAGTTATTTTTCCTGATTTTTTTTTTTTTTTTAAAGAGACAAAGTCTTTCCCTGTTGCTCAGGCTGGAGTGCACTGGCGATAATAGCTCACTGAAGCCTCAAATCCTGGTCTCAAGCAATCCTCCTGCCTTAGCCTTCCCAGTAACTGGGACTATAGGTGCATGCCACCACACCTGGCTAATTTTTGTATTTTTTTGTAGAGACAGAGTCTCACTGTGTTGCCCAGGCTTCAGCAACCCTCTGTTTTTTTTTTTTTTTAAAGACTGAGTCTCACTCTATTGCCCAGGCTAAGTGCAGTGGCACGTTCTCTGCTCACTGCAACCTCTGCCTCCCAGGCTCAAGTGATTCAGCCTTCTAAGTAGCTGGGAAACAGGCACCACCACGCCTGGCTAATTTTTGTATTTTTAGTAGAGACAGGGTTTCACCATGTTGTCCAGGCTGGTCTCAAACTCCTGACCTCAGGTGATCTGCCCATCTCAGCCTCCCAGAGTGCTGGGATTACAGGTATGATCCACTGTGCCCCGCCTCCAGCAACCCTCTTGACATAGATGTTGTACATTCCAGGCCTGGTGTTGGCAGCTGTGCCCTGACTGCCTCTGCATACCTACCCATCAGCACCCCAGTGGGTTGTTTATTGTTTGCCTGGCAACCTTGGACCAGCTCTGGTCTGGTCAACCCAGTGAGATTCTCTGTTACCTAGAGTGCTGCAACCACACCTGCTGCAATGAAAACTGAATTTCAGCCTCAGACTGTCTTCCAAGTTTGTCCCTTTGTAATGTCTCCTTCAGTGTTACTCTCTTATAGTTTAATAATTCCTTTTCTCTAAAAAATTAAAAACAGCTTTACTGAATTATAATTCACATACAATAAACTATATAAAGTGTATACTTTGATAAGTTCTGATATATGTATATAATCATGTAACCACCTCTATAATGAAGTTAATGAACATATTCATCACTCCTAGAAGTTTCCTCATGCCCTTTTGGAATCCTTCTCTCCTGCCCCTCCCTACCTCTCTTTGTATCTTTATATTTACTATCCTATCATAGCTTAATAATCATTTATATTGAATACCTTTTGTTTAACTTACTGAATAGTGTCTCCTGTTTGAACCTCTGCTGGTACAGAATTGGTGTCTGGAGTGGCTCCAGCAGATAGATCTGAAATTCTGAGATTTTGGCATTTGGTTGGTTATGCCTTTGGGCCTGAGCACAGTGCTAAGCTCCTTGTCAGAGGGTAATGGAATGCTAATAATCCATGGCATCACAATTAATTAAGCTATCACCTGTGGTTGATTATGATGTGTTGCTAATGAATGCAGATGCCTCAGAGCCCAAGTGGCTGCTACATTTGACCTTTATGGCAATAATAACTTTAAGGACTGTAGTGTAGGATAGAGTCTTTGAGTATAATTAAAGGCTTACAGACAGAAAATGACAGCTCAGATTTGTTAACTCTGCTGAAGATCTGCCTTTTCTCTTTTTTGATTATACATTTTACTTCAAATCATTTCATCTCCTCCAAATTATAAGTAAACTTGTGAATTAAAAGACTTGTTCCTTGCTTATTTAAGAAATGTTTTGCTGTATAAAAGTAATGCACACTTAGAAAACTTGAGCAAGTAGAACAGATTTCTCTTAATATTTTCGTGTATTTTCTTCTAGTCTCCTGTATATATTATGTAAAATGAAGTAGTCTAGGGAGTTTTAGTTTTTTATTCTGAAACATGCAGATAAATATAAAGAAGAATAAAAACCACAGAGTCCCACCATCCAGAGTTTACATGATTCAGCAAATTAATTTATTATTTCATAGTATTTATGTTTTGTTTTAAGACAGGGTCTTGCTCTGTCACCCAGGCTGGAGTGCAGAGGTACGATCTTGTCTCACTGCAACTTCTGCCTCCTGGGCTCAAACGATCCTCACGCCTCAGCCTCCTGAGTAACTGGGACTACCTGTGCATGCCACTATGCCTAGCTAATTTTTGTATTTTTTGTAGAGACAGAGTTTTGCCATCTTGGCCAGGCTGGTCTTGAACTCCTGGACTCAAGCAATCCATTCACCTCAGCCTCCCAAAGTGCTGGGATTACAGGCGTTAGCCACCATGCCTAGCCATATTTACATATTTTTAAATATTAACTTACAGTTGACCCTCTGTATCCATGGCTCTGTATCTGTGGATTCAACCAGTATTCAAAATATTCAGGCAAAAATGGATGGTCGCATCTCTACTGAACATGTTAAACATTGTGGTATAACAACTATTTACATAGCATTTACACTGTATTCAGTATTACAGCTGATCTAGAGATGATTTAAAGTATATCAAAGGATTTGCATAGGTTATATGCAAATACTATACCATCTGTGGTAAGGAACGTTACCATCCATAGATTTTAGTATGAGCGGGCAGTCCTGGCACCAATCTCCTACAGATACCGAGGATGATTGTATATATAAAGTATATATAAACTTTTAACATTTTTAATGTTAAGGTCTTAAATTTTTTTTCTGAGCATAGTTAACAGGTAGTCACATTCAGAGGCTCTGCAGAAGATATCAAGAGAGGCCATGTAGGCATTCAGTCTACAAATATTAATATTAAACACCTAATACATGCTAGGCACTCTTTAGGTACTTGTGATACATCCATAAAATAAAGATTCCTGTCTTTGAGGAGCATATATTTTTGTGGCAAAGCTGAACACTAAACAATAAATATAACAAGTATTATAGTGTGATAGAAAGTCGTGAGTATTATAATAAAGGAAAGATGATTATAAGAAGAGTGAGGCGTGGTAGGTGCATACGCAGGCTGCAAACACTTGCCAAGGGAGAGTGTGGTGTCCAGAAAAGACCAAGAACAGGGCTTGGTCTTTGGGTGATGTTTTAAATAAACAGTTGTTATAGTCTGAGTGTAGTGGCTCATGCCTGTTATCCTAGCATTTTGGGAGGCCAAGGTAGGAGGATCGCTTGAGGCCAAGAGTTTAAGACCAGCCTGGGCAGCAAGGCAAGACCCCCATCTATTTTTTTTTTTTTTTAAGAAACAGTTGTTATAATCCATGGGAGTGGTATAACTTGATCTGGTGCTCCACCATTAACATGGTAAGCCATGTTAAGTTTCATGCTTAACACCTGAGCTAAGTATGAGTCATTGGACTTCTCAGCTTTTGTTCAGAAATTGCAAAAATTAAAGGAGGGATTGGGATGAGGGAACTGGTTCATTTAGTCAGTCAGTTAGACTCTAGCACTTTTTAACATAGAAATTGAATCCCCTAAAATAGGGAAAATGGAACGACAGTGCAAGTTCCCCGTGTTGTTTTTGTTTTATTTTACAGTGTTGTTTTGATGATTAGATGCTTAACACAGTTCCTAGCATAAAATTAAGTTTTCTATCAATGTTGGCTACAGTGATGGTGACATTTATGTGAGGAATCATGAAAATAAAACATTCTGGTTCGGGAGATAGATGACATTAATGCCTTCAAGTATACTTTGCATGGTATTTGATATTTTGGTAATCAAGAAAACCAGAATTTTCTACCATCTTACCCTAAATAGTGTTGAATATTCTGCTATCCATGAAAGCAATTTTATTGTCAATTGTCTTTTTCTTGTTTGCTTTGTGGCTTATTGCTAGGGTTGGCAACCTATGGTACTCGTGACAACAATGGTATTTGAAAGAATTATGAAGTCTGTTTTTGTTAGCACTCCTCTCTCTCTCTCTCTCTCTCTCTCTCTGCTTCTCCTTTCTTTAGTTTGACCCTCTGCGTGCTGCCTATTGACTTGGAAGAAGTTTATGAATAATGACTTGGTATGCCACTTGCCAATCTTTGGTTCAAAACAGTGCTTTCCAAATTTGACTTAATTATAAGGATTCAATAGGGAACTTTTTTTAAAAGTCAAATTATAGGTTTTCTGTCTGCATCTCAAGGAGAGGGGCCTGGGAACATTTATTTTGTCACAGGCACTGAGATTTGTGATATACTGAACTAAAATGTATTTTCCATTTATAAGAATCACCTGGAGTATATGTAAATACTGTAACTAGTATAGATTACCAGATCACATCTCATATACACTGAGTGAGAAACTGTAACTTTGGGGTTGAGAACAATTGGTATGAAGGCCCTGAGATTGGAAAGAATTTTGTATTTTGGAAAACCTAATTCTTTTTTTTTCTTTTTGAGATGGAGTCTTGCTCTGTCACCCAGGCTGGTGTGCAGTGGTGATCTTGCCTCACTGCAACCTCTGCCTCCCAGGTTCAAGCGATTCTGCTGCCTCAGCCTCCCAAGTAGCTGAGATTACAGGAATGAGCCACTAGGCTAGGCTAATTTTTGTATTTTTAGTTGAGACAGGGTTTTGCCATGTTCGCCAGGCTGGTCTCGAACTCCTGACCTTGGGTGATTCTCCTGCCTCGGCCTCCCAAAATGTTGGGATTACAAGTGTGAGCCACCGCACCTGCCCGGAAAAACCTGTTTCTTAGTCTATTAAAAGTAAAAAATGGATCATTTTCTTTCATTTGTTGAAAAATCAAATTGTAAAACATTTATTGCATTAGATGAAAAAATTTTGCTTTGGTTGATTGTGGTAGTTAAAAATCTTAGATTATGCTTGCTTTTACTTTGGAAGGCTTTATGTTAGAGGAATTTACTGGGCAAACTTCTGCTTTCTTGCAGAAAATATCGTGCGTCTTATTTTTGCTTAAAAGAGAGGCCCTGTTATTGTTGTTTTGTTTTGTTTTCTGATGTAACACTTTTGCTTATGACAACTTCTGATCCGATGTCTTTAAAAGCTTTAAAAAACTATGGGGATTTACATATAGCATGTGATATGGTTTGGCCATGTTCCCACCCAAATCACATTTTGAATTGTAGCTCCCATAACCCCCATGTGTTGTGGGAGGGACCCGGTGGGAGGTAATTGAATCATGGGGGTGGTTTTTTCTGTGCTGTTCTTGTGGTAGTGAATAAGTCTTATGTGAATTGATAGTTTTATAAAAGGGAAGTTCTCCTGCACATGCTCTCTTGCCTGCCACCATATAAGACATGCCTTTGCTCCTCCTTCACCTTCTGCCATGTTTATGAGGCCTCTCCAGCCATGTAGAGCTGTCAGTCCATTAAACCTCTTTTTCATTATAAATTACCCAGTCTCGAGTTTTCATCATAGCAGTATGAAAATGGACTAACATAGTAAATTGTTACCAGTGGAGTGGGTACTGCTATTAAGATGCCTGAAAACTTATGTTTAAAAGGGAAGTGACTTTGGAACTGGATAACAGGCAGAGGCTGGAACAGTTTGGAGGGCTCAGAAGAAGACAGGAAAATGTGGGAAAATGTGGAGCTTCCTAAAGACTTGTTGAATGGTTTTGACCAAAATACTGATAGTCATATGGACAATGAAGTTCAGGCTGAAGTGGTCTCAGAAGGAGATGAGGAAGTTATTGGGAACTGGTGAAAAGGTGATTCTTGATATGCTTTAGAAAAGAGACTGGTGGCACTTTGTCCCTGCCCTAGAGATTTGTGGAACTTTTAACTTGAGAGAGATGATTTAGGGTATCTGGCGGAAGAAATTTCTAAGCAGTAAACTGTTCAAGAGGTGACCTGCGTGCTCTTAAAAGCATTCAGTTGACAGGACGCAGTGGCTCACGCCTGTAATCCCAGCACTTTGGGAGGCCGAGGCAGGCAGATCATGAGGTCAGGAGATCCAGACCATGGTGAAACCCTGTCTCTACTAAAAATACAAAAAATTAGCCTGATGCGGCGGTGGGCTCCTGTAGTCCCAGCTATTCAGGAGGCTGAGGCAGGAGAATGGCGTGAACTCGGGAGGCGGAGCTTGCAGTGAGCTGAGATCGCGCCACTGCACGCCAGCCTGGGTGACAGAGCGAGACTCCATCTCGAAAAGCATTCAGTTGTATTCATTCATAAAGATACGGTTTGAAACTGAAACTTAAGTTTAAAAGGGAAGCAGAGCATAAAAGTTTGGAAAATTTGCACCCTGATGATGCAGTAGAAAAGAAAAACCCATTTTCTGAGGAGAAATTCAAGCCAGCTATAGAAATTTGCTGAAGTAACAAGGAGCCAAATGTTAATTGCCAAGAAAATAGGGAAAATGTCTCCAGGGCTTGTCAGAAGTCTTCATGGCAGCCCCTTCTATCATAGGCCCAGAGGCCTAGGAGGAAAAAAGGGTTTGCTGGGTTGGGCCCAGGGCCTTGCTGCTTTGTGAAGTCTTGGGACTTGGTGTCCTGGGTCCTAGCTGTGGGTAAAAGGGTACAGTTTGGGCCATGGCTTCAGAGGGCGCAAGCCCCAAGCATTGACAGCTTCCACATGGTGTTGAGCCTGCAAGGTGCACAGAAGTCAAGAACTGAGGTTTGGGAATCTCTACCTAGAATTCAGAGAATATATGGAAACGCCTGGATGTCCAGACAGAAGTTTGCTGCAGGGGTGAAGCCCTCATGGAGAACCTTTGCTAGGGCAGTGTGGAAGGGAAATACAGGGTTGGAGCCCCCCACACAGAGTCCCTACTGGGGACTGCCTAGGGGAGCTATGAGAAGTGGGCCACTGTTCTCCAGACCTCAGAATGGTAGATCCACGAACAGCTTGCACCACGTGCCTGGAAAAGCTGTAGACACTCAATGCCAACCCATAAAAGCAGCCAGGAAGGGGGCTGTACCCTACAAAGCCACAGGGGCAGATCTGCCCAAGTCTGCGGGAGCCCACCTCTTGCATCAGCATGATCTGGATGTGAGACATGGAGTCAAAGGAGATTATTTTGGAGCTTTAAGATTTGATTGCCCTGCTGTCAAATTTCAGACTTGCATGGACCATGTAGCCCCCTTGTTTCTGCCAGTTTCTCCCATTTGGAATGGGTGTATTTAACCAATGCCTGTCCCCTCATTGTATCTAGGCAGTAACTAACTTGCTTTTGATTTTACAGGCTCATAGGTGGAACGGACTTACCTTGTTTCAGATGAGACTTTGGACTGTTGAGTTAATGCTGAAATGAATTAAGACTTTGAGGGCTGTTGGGAAGGCATGATTCGTTTTGAAATATGAGGACATGAGGTTTGGGAGGGGCCAGGGGCAGGTATTTCTTCATAGCAGTATGAAAATGGACTAATACAGTATGTGTTAGAAGTTCTGTTTGCAGAATTCCTGGAAATCTTGGTGCTTTTTAAGGGACACTAGGAAGTTATTGATATATTTAGGTGGTGTGTGAGCTGAGAACACTATTTTGGAGGAAATTTTATGGTGCCATATATATGTTATATACATATGTGACCATAATCACATTTGTAGGAAAAATAACCTATTAAATGATGTGTGACTGGCTATTATAAATTTTCCACTAAAATAGTCAATTAATTGTTCACTTATTTTTTCTGTTAGTGCTTGGTACAGTATATATTCTTTTGATGCTTATTGTAGTATAAGGTCCATTTCTTGAAAAAAATAAATGGAAATTACTCTTTGTCTATTCTTTTCGCAAATTAGGAAAAGATAACAATTCTTTTAGTAGTGGAATATTTTGGTCCAGTTCTTGAGATGCCAGTGAAGGTCAGGAATGTAGCTTCAGAACCAGTGGAATCTGAGCTTACTTGGTGGATTTCTTATGGAGATGGTTGGCTGTTTCATGAGTGTTATTTGGCAGTGAAGCAGTTGGTATCACTCTGTTGACTCATCTTCAGAATTAAAATTTATTTGGAAGTGAGTTTCCTGAAAGTAATACTGGTCTTAAAAAATCATTGTCAAATATTTAAATGTGAAGTTAGGATTTACTGTGATGCTTGGGAAATTTTTAAATTTTTCAGTGACCAGCATTAGACAGGTAACTGTCATTTATCCTCTAAAACCATACAGATAATCCTGTGTGCCAGCCAGTTTGCTCAGTTTCTCAAAAATGAGGCCAAGAGAAAACGCAGCAAAACCAAGAGTTGATTTAAAAAAAAAAAAATCTATGAAATTAACAAATCTTTCATTATATTGGTTAAAGAAAACAAGAGAGGAGACTCAACTAAAATCAGAAATGGAAGAGGGGACATAACTACCAATTTTACAGAAATAAAAAGGATTTTAAGTGTACTATGAACAATTGTATGCCAAGAAATTGGATAACCTAAATGAATTGGATGAATACCTGGAAAGACACAACCTCCCAAGACTGAATCATGAAAAAATAGAAAGCTTGCACAGACCTATGGGAGATTGAAGCAATAATCAAAAACATTCCAAGAAAGAAAAGCCTGGAATCCGATGGCTTCATTGGTGAATTCTACCAAATATGTAAGGAAGAGTCAACATCAATTTTTCTCAAACTCTTCCCGAAAAACTGATAAAGAAGGAACACCTCCTAACTCATTCTAAGGGGCCAAAATTAACCTGGTACCAAAGTCAGACAAGGATACTAAAAAAAAAGAAAAAGAAAAGAAAATACAGACTCTCTCTCTCTCTCTCTCTCTCTCTCTCTCTCTCTCTCTCTCTCTTTTTTGAGACGGAGCCTGAAGTGCAATGGCATGATCTTGGCTCACTGCAACCTCCGCCTCCCAGGTTTAAGTGATTCTCCTGCCTCAGCCTCCTCAGTAGCTGCAGTTACAGGTGCCTGTCACCATGCCTGGCTAATTTGTGTATTTTTAGTAGAGGCAGAGTTTCACCATTTTGGCCAGGCAGACCGTAATCTCTTGTGACTGCTGATGCAAAAATCCTCAACAAAATGCTAACAAACTGAATTCAGCAGCACATTAAAAGCATTATACACATGATCAAGTTGGACTTATTCCTGGAATGCAAGGATAGGTCTACGTTTGAAAAGTCTTATAATCAATGTAATGTACCACATTAAGAGAATGAAAACACATAATCATTTCAATAGATGAAGAAAAAGCATTTCACAGAATTTAACACTCTTTCATGATAAAATGCCCAACAAACTGAAAATAAAAGGAGACTACCTCAACAGAATAAAGGCCATATGTAAAAAACTGACAACTAATATAATTGATCGTAGAAGACTGAAAGCTTTTCCTCTAAGATCAGGAGCAAGACAAGGATTCCTGCCTTTGCCATTTCTGTTTATCATGGTACCAGAAGTCCTAGCCAGAGCAATTAGGCAAGAAAGAGAAATGAAAGGCATCCAAATTAGAAAGGAATAAGTAAAATTACCATTGTAAGCACACGATATGATCTTACATGTGGACAATCCAAGATTCCACAGAAGAAAAAATATCCGATAGAACTATTAATAATAAATGAATTCAGCAAAGTTGCAGGATACAAAATCACACACAAAAATCAGTTGCATTCCTATAAAGTAACAGTGAACTATCCAAAAAGGAAATTAAGAAAACAATTCCATTTACAGTATCAACAAAAATAAAGTAGTAATAAACCAAGGAGGTGGAAGAATTGTACACTGAAAATTATAAGACTTTGCTGAAATAAAGAAGACATAAATAAATGAATAGACATTCCATGTTTATGGATTGATAGACTTAATACTGTTAAGATGTCAGTACTACCCAATGTATGGATTCAATGTAATTATTATTAAAATCCCAATAACCTTTTTGCAAAAATAGGAAAATCTATCCTAAACCATATATGGAATCTCAAGGGACCCCAAATAGCCAAAACAAAGTTGTAGGTCGCATACTTCCTGATTTCAAAACTTAGCTACAAAATTACAGTTATTAAAATAGTGTGGTACTGGTGTAAAGATAGACATATAGACCAATGGAATAGAATAAAGAGCTCAGGAATAAAGCCTCACATACATGCTCAAATAACTTTTGACAGAAGTCCTCCTGTGGTTTGGAAATGGTTTGCCTGGCCCCACCAAGTCTCATATTGATATTTGATCCCCAGTATTGGAGGTGGGTCTGATGGGAGCTATTTGGATTATGGAGGTAGATTCCTCATGAATGGCTTGATGCCATTCTCATGGGAATGACTGAAATTTCACTCTTAGTTGCTTTAAGAACTGGTGATTGAAAAGAGCTTGACACTTTCTTCCCTCTCTCTCACTTCCTGCTCTTGCTGTGTGATGGGCTCCATTTTGTCTTCTGCCATGAATGGAAGCAGCTTGAGGTTCTCACCAGCTGTCGATGTTGGCACCATGCTTCTTGTATAGCTTGCAGAACTGTGAGCCAAATAAACCTCTTTTCTTTATGAATTACCCAGCTTCAGATATTCCTTTATAGCAGCACAGATGGACTAAGACAGGTGTCAAGACCATTTGATGGACAAAGGCATTGTACATAGTCTTTTCTACAAATGGTGTTGGAAAAATTCAATGTCTATATGCAGAAGAATGAGTTTGACCTTTACCTTATACCATATGCAGCAATTAACTCAAAATGGATCAGAGACCTAAACGTAAGAGCTACTATGTAAAACTCTTAGAGGAAAACATAGAGAAAGCTTCACAACATTGGAATTGTCAGTAATTTCTTGGACACGACACCAAAAGCATGGGCAACAAAAGAAAAAAATAAATGTTTGACTTCATGAAAATTAAAACGTTTTTGTGCATTGAAGGACAGTACCAACAGGGTGAAAAAAATGAGAGAAAATACTTTTCCATCATATATTTTATAAGGAATTGCTGTCCAGAATATATAGAGAATTCTTTTTTTTAAATTTTTTTATTTCCACAGGTTTTGGGGGAACAGGTGGTATTTGTTTACATTAGTAAGTTCTTTAGTGGTGATTTGTGAGAGATTTTGGTGTACCCATCACCTGAGCGGTATATACCCTCACCCCTCTCCTACCCTTCCCCCGAGTCCCTAAAATCCATTGTATCATTCTTACCCTGTTGCATTCTCGTAGCTTAGCTCCCACTAATGAGTGAGAACATACGGTGTTTGGTTTTCCATTCCTGAGTTATTTCACTTGGAATAATAGTTTCCAATTCTATCCAGGTTGCTGCAAATGCCATTAAATCATTCATTTTAATGGGTTAGTAGTATTCCATATGTACCACAATTTCTTTATCCAGTAGTTGATTGATGGGCATTTGGGCTGGTTCCGTATTTTTGCAATTACGAATTGTGTTGTAATAAACGTGTATATATCTTTTTTTTTTTTTGAGACAGAGTCTCGCTCTGTCGTCCAGGCTGGAGTGCAGTGACCGGATCTCAGCTCACTGCAAGCTCCGCCTCCCGGGTTTACGCCATTCTCCTGCCTCAGCCTCCCGAGTAGCTGGGACTACAGGCGCCCGCCACCTCGCCCGGCTAGTTTTCTTTGTATTTTTTTAGTAGAGACGGGGTTTCACCGGGTCAGCCAGGATGGTCTCAATCTCCTGACCTCGTGATCTGCCCATCTCGGCCTCCCTAAGTGCTGGGATTACAGACTTGAGCTACCGCGCCCGCCCGCAAATATCCTTTTTTATGTGACTTTTCTCCTGGGTTGGGGTTGCTGGATCCCCAGTAGTGGGATTGCTGGATCAAATGGTAGCTCTACTTTTAATTCTTCAAGGAATCTCCACATTGTTTTCCATAGTGATTGTACTAGTTTACATTCCTACCAGCAGTGCAGAAGTGTTCTCTTTCACCATATCCATGCCAACCTCCATTATTTTTTGATTTTTTTGATTATGGCCATTCTTGCAGGAGTAAGGTGGTATTGCACAGTGGTTTTGATTTGCATTTCTCTGATCACTAGTGACGTTGAGCATTTTTTGATTTGTTTATTGGCTATTTGTGTATCTTCTTTTGAGAATTGCCTATTCATGTCCTTAGCCCACTTTTTGATGGGATTGTTAACTCAGTGACAAAAAACAAAGCAACTCAATTAAAAAATGAACATAGGAGCTGAATAGACATTTTTCCAAAGAAGACATACAGATGGCCAAAAAGTACATGAAAAGATGCTCAGCATCACTAATCACTGGGGAAATGCAAGTCAAGACCACAATGAGATACCACTTTACATGTATTTTAGTATGGCTATATGTGTATATATATTGTATATATATGTCTATCATAAAATAGATGTAAAGTGGTATCTCATTCTGGTCTTGAAGGAAAACATAAAAAAATGTTGGCAAAGATGTGAAGAAATAGTAAGTGTTTGTGTATTATTTGTGGGAAAGTAAAATGGTGCAGCCACTTTGGAAAATGGTATGACAGTTCTTTAAAAAAAAAAATCAAAGGTAGAATTACCATATGATCCAGCAATACTTCTGGGTATATACCACATATAATTTAAAGTGGAAACTCAGTTATTTTTTTCGCAATAGCTAAAAGGTCTAAGCAACCCAAGTGTCGATTGAGAGATTAATGGATCAGTAACATGGGGTGTGTACATATAATGAAATATTAGCCTGCTAAGGAAGGAAATTTTCACATGTAGTACAACATGGATGAAACTTCAAGATATCATGCTAAGTAAAATAAACTAGTCAAAAAGGACAAATATTGTATGATTCCACTTATATTAGGTACTTAGAATAGTTAAATTCATAGAAACAGAAAGTAAAATTGTGCTTGCCAATGGCCAGGGGATGGGGCATGCGTAATTAATGTTTAATGTTTGGGAAGATGAGAAAATTTTAGGGATGGATTGTGGTAATATTTGCACAACAGTGTGAATATAGTTAATATTACTGAACTGTACACTTCAAAATGTTTAAAATGGTAAATTTTGTGTCTATATGTCACATTAAGAAATGAGGCTGAAGGTCTTCTGAAAAGATCACTGAAGAGTTAAAATAATTTTTCATGCATTTAATAAATTTTTTGTTATATAAATTCTCAAACATATAGAAAAGCAGAGAAATAGTATAATGAATCTCAATGTAATCTTCACCTAGATTTACAGTGTGTTTTTTTCTGAAGTGCTTTAAATGACAGATATCATGACATTTCTTTCCTAAGTACTTTACTATAATAGATAGCTCCCAAAATAAGGACTTTTTCATACAGCCGTTGTATTAGTCCTTTTTCACACTGCTGATAAAGACACCTGAGACTGGGCAATTTTCAAAAGAAAGAGGTTTAATGGACTTACAGTTCCACGTGACTGGGGAAGCCTTACCATCATGGCAGAGAGTGAAAGGCACGTCTCACATGGTGGCAGACAAGAGAAGAGAGCCTGTGCAGGGCAACTCCCCTTTATAAATCCATCAGATCTCATGAGACTTATTCATTATCACGAGAATAACATGGGAAAGACCTGCCTCCATGATTGAATTACCTCCCACCAGGTCCTTCCCACAACATGTGGGAATTCAAGATGAGATTTGGGTGAGGACACAGCCAAACAATATCATTCTGCCCTGGCCCCTCCCAAATCTCATGCCCTCATATTTCAAAACCAATCATGCCTTCCAAAAGTCCCCCAAAGTCTTAATTCATTTCAGCATTAACTCAGAAGTCCACATTCCATTGTCTTATCTGAGACAAGGCAAGTTCCTTCTGCCTATATGCCTGTAAAATCAAAAACCAATCAGTCACTTCCTAGATACAATAGGGGTACAGGCATTGCATAAATACAGTTGTTCCAAGTGGGAGAAATTGGCCAAATCAATAGGGCTACAGGCCCCATGCAAGTCCAAAATCCAGCAGGGCAGTCAAATCTTAAAGCTCCAAAATGATCTCCTTTGACTCCTTGTCTCACATCCAGGTCACACTGATGCAAGAGGTAGGCTTCTATGGTCTTGGGCAGCTTCTCCCCTGTGGTTTTGTGGGGTACAGCCTTCCTCCTGGCTGCTTTCATGGTCTGGAGTTGAGTGTCTGCGGCTTTTCCAGGTGCACAGTGCAAGCTGTCGGTGGATCTACTATTCTGGCATCTGGAGGATGGTGGTCCTCTTCTCAGAACTCCACCAGGTGGTGCCTCAGTAGGGACTGTGTGTGGGGGTTCCAACCCTGTATTTCCCTTCCATACTTCCCTAGCAGAAGTTCTCCATGAGGGCTCTGCGCCTGCAGCAAACTTTTGCCTGGGGATCCAGGCATTTCAATACAGATTCTGAAACCTAGGCAGAGGTTCCCAAGCCTCAATTCTTGAGTTCTGTGCACCCGCAGGCTCAATACCACATGGAAGCTGTCAGTGCTTGGGGCATGCATCCTCTGCGGCCAGGGCCTGAACTGTACCTGAGTCCTGTTTAGCCACAGCTGGGATGCAGGGCACCAAGTCCCAAGACTTCACAAAGCAGCAAGGCCCTGGGCCCAGCCCAGCAAACTACTTTTTCCTCCTAGGCCTCTGGGCCTGTGATGGGAGGGGCTGCCGTGAAGACCTCTGACATGCCCTGGAGACATTTTCCCTATTTTCTTGGCAATTAACATTTGGCTTCTTGTTACTTCAGCAAATTTCTACAGCTGGCTTGAATTTCTCCTCAGAAAATGGATTTTTCTTTTCTATTGCATCGTCAGGCTGCAAATTTTCTGAACTTTTATGCTCTGCTTGCCTTCTAAACTTAAGTTCCAATTCCAAACCGTATCTTTATGAATGAATACAACTGAATGCTTTTAAGAGCACTCAGGTCACCTCTTGAACGGTTTACTGCTTAGAAATTTCTTCCGCCAGATACCCTAAATCATCTCTCTCAAGTTAAAAGTTCCACAAATCTCTAGGGCAGGAACAAAGTACCACCAGTCTCTTTGCTAAAGCATGTCAAGAATCACCTTTTCACCAGTTCCCAATAAGTTCCTCATCTCCTTCTGAGACCACTTCAGCCTGGACTTCATTGTCGATATGACTATCAGTGTTTTGGTCAAAACCATTCAACAAGTCTTTAGGAAGCTCCACATTTTCCCACATTTTCCTGTCTTCTTCTGAGCCCTCCAAACTGTTCCAGCCTCTGCCTGTTACCCAGTTCCAAAGTTGCTTCCACATTTTCAGGTATCTTTTCAGCAGTGCCCCGCTCTACTGATACCCATTTACTGTATTAGTCCATTTTCATGTTGCTTAAATTGGGCAATTTACAAAAGAAAGAGGTTTAATGGACTTATAGTTCCATGTGACTGGGGAGGCCTCACAATCATGGTGGAGGGTGAAAGGCACGTCTCTCACATGGTGGCAGAGAAGAGAAGAGCTTGTTCAGGGAAACTTTTTTATAAACCTATCAGGTTTCATGAGACTTATTCACTCACGAGAATCGCACGGGAAAGACCTGTCCCCCATGATTCAGTTGCCTCCCACCAGATTTCTCCCACAACACCTGGGAATTCAAGATGTGATTTGGTTGGGGATGCAGCCAAACCCATACCAGCTGTAATATTATCATCATATCTAAGGAATTTTTTTAAGGATATCTAATATCTGGGCCATATTTCTGTTGTCTCCATTATTCCCAAAATGTATTTTTATTTTTGGTTTAATGGAACTATATGTTGCATTTGTCTTTACTGTTTCTCATCTCTTTTGATGTATTAACAATTTCATGTCATTTTCTCATTCTATCTTCTTGTATTGCCTCTGTTTATTGTGTTGAATTTTGTAGAAATTGGGGCATTACCCTTAAGCAAGACACCTATCTTGTGGTATGTTATTTTTTTTTTTTTTATAGCAGAAATTTCTTGTAAGCTTGAAGTGAGAGCTAAAGGCTTGTTAGAATTGGTTTAAAACAATTTTGCAAGAATACATCTTAAGTGTTACGGTACAGACTGAATAGAAAGTAAAATTAGAATTTGACAGTTGGAAAAATCTTTAGAGTTAGGAAGCTGATTTCAGTTAAAATGTCTGTTAATAACTCGTAGAATTATGTCAAATAGTAGGCCAAATTAGATGTGATCAAGGATGGTGGTAGTGGACACATCTCTAGAAGCCTTTTTGGTAGTTCTCAAGGGTTTCTTGTATATTCTCTACTTTGAACTTTCTTCCTTTGAAGAAGTGTGACTTTTTTTTATTATAGGCATACTCAAAATGAATACGGAGTTATATTCTGTCTTTGGTAATATAAGTGGGAGGAGGAGGGGCACAAGGAGGAGGAAAAGGATAAAGGGAAGGAGGAAAAGAGGTAGATGTTTGTTATCAGCAAGATTTTACTTGATTTTTTTCTATGCATTCTCTGCTTCCCAGAATGGTTCTAAAATATCCTCAAGATGAATGTATTCTATTTGCTGGGGGATAAGAGTCACGACAAACAATACTTTATTGTAGACCATGCAGAGACTCCAACAGTTGAATAAGTTCAAGCATGAGAGACAAGTAAGAATTGTAATGGAGAAGAAAGGTACCACACTCAGTGTCCATGGTCAGGGGTTCTGATTGGCATCCACACTCTCAGTAACTGATGGGCTATTACCTGGTACCAGGTTCACTAGCTTGGTAGGAGGTAGGAGGATAGAGACTGGGAGCACAACATATCAACATAAAATGTATCTTCATTGAGAAGCCTTACATTCATTCAGATAAACCTTTCATACCTACCAAAGAGTATACTGGATTGTAACCAGTGAGATAAATATGTGGATGTGTGTCACCTCAGCATACAAAAGTGTCACATATGAAAAGAACCACTTCTTTTAATATTCTGTGAGTAGCTGCAGCTTCCCTCAAGCATCATGCTTTCTTTCAAGAAACACACACTGCAGGGAATCTGAGACTTTTTTTTGTTTATGTTTTTGTAATAAGCTGTTGTAGTTAACTTACAGTCTTTTCAGTTTAAATACTTTTCATCAATCAGGAGTCATTTTTACCGTAAATAATATTGCCTAGTAATACAACAGACAGCCTGCATTTATTTTAATCCAGTTGATTAAGTGCTAGAAGAAAGTGTCAAAGAATTTAAGCTTGCTAACCTTTCTCCTCAGAAGGCTTCCTGGAAAATGGAAGATTTAAATGAAAACAAAACAGAACAAAACAAAACCTAGCAGCAACAACAGAAAGCCTACGTGCTTATTTGAGAACATGTTAATAAGCGTGGTTCTTTTTCGCAGAAACTCTCTGTAGTTGAACATACACAAAATTTTGCATACAATTTCATAGGATTTGTAGTTTTCCCCCTAATTCTCTTTTGAAGATAGAAGAGAGTATATTTTGGTTCCTGGGTAACATGTGAATGATAATGCCAGCAAGGTGGTTGCTGGAAACAGTGAGCTAATCAGAGCAAGGGTGAGTGGTAGAGTATGAGGTAGTAAAATTGTTTAGGTTGAGCAGATTGTTTTTTAATTTTTTTTTGAGACAGAGTCTTGCTCTGTTGCTCAGGCTGGAGTGCAGTGGCATGACCTCGGCTCTCTGCAACCTCTGCCTCCCAGGTTCAAGAGATTCTCGTGCCTCAGTCTCCTGAGTAGCTGGGATTGCAGCTACTCAGCTACAAAAACTACCACGCCTGGCTAATTTTTGTATTTTTAGTAGCGACGGGGTTTTCTTATGTTGGCCAGGCTGGTCTGGAACTCCTGACCTCAGGTGATCCACCTGCCTCAGCCTCTCAAAGTGTTAGGGTTACAGGTGTGAGCCGCTGCGCTCGGCCTGGGCAGATTCTTAAATGTGAAAATTTTAGACCCTCTTGCGCCTTCTCCAACATTTACTTTTGTTGACCAATGCCTTACTTCCCCCTACATTCATTTTAAAGTTCTTGTCTTTCTTGACTTTCATGAAATCAGTCTCTCTCTCTTTTCTCTTTTTCCACCTCCCTTTGAAACTTAGATATCCCTCAGTTTTTTTAGTCCTCTTCTGATTTTGATTTTCACTTTTACATTAAGAGCACTTCAGTTATTCCTATCTACTGATGATTCCTAACTCTCTTTTTGCCTTGTGTGGAGCTCGAGATCTTTATTTATTGTTGCCTGTGTACATGTCCACTAGACTGTTCCACAAATACTAAGTTCAGAAATTCTCAAGTTGTACTTACTCTCTCACTGTGGTCTTCCTTCTGTGTTTCCTGTTTCATCTGTTGGCATCCCTGTCCAAAGTCCTTTCTTTCTATATTCCATTGCTATGTTAAGCCCTTCTGTGCATAATTGTATTTATTCTACAGAGTTGTCTTACAGGTCCTATTGTCCTACTTTTAGAGATAAAGCAATTTATGTAATTTAAATGTTTATCTCCAAATTACACTATTAGTATGGGACAGTGCTGGGATATAAACCCATATGTATAGATTCCATATTTTTTACTGCAAATATTATAATGCCTGCCACTTCTGTCACTTTAATCTAAAAAATATTAAGGGTTTACCTATAGGTGTAATTAAAGAAATATTTATTGCAGTGTTTTTCTGAAAAGAAATTCCAACAGTAGGAATTTCTCTTCAGTCCGTTAAAGAATATTCGTAAGGAATACCAGGTGGCCATTTATACATCATATTTTGACCAGTAGTTTTATTTTATGTGGACAAATCATGTATGGAAACCCAAAGTGTGAAATAGTTTAAGAAAAAACTGCTTGAAAGAAGGGAGGCTCCGCGGTATTTCATGGACAGCTATCTGCAATGGTTTTTGAGGAGAATTAGGAAAATACTCGTAATACCTTAAGTGAAAAAAATACAATTAGTAAAACAATATGCACAGTGTGCCCCAATTTTGCTAAAATGTATTTGAATATGCAGTTCACCCTCCGTATCCATGGGTTCTACATCCATGGATTCAATCAACTGTAGAATGAAAATATTTGGGGAAAAAAGCATCTGTACTGAACGTGTACAGACTGTTTTTCTTGTCATTATTCTTGAAACAATACAGCATAACCATTATTTACATAGCATTTACATTGTATTAGATATAAGCAATCAAGATATGTTTTAAAGTATTTGGGCGGACATGTGTAGGTTATATGCAAATATTACATCATTTTACATAAGGAACTTGAGCATCCTCAGATTCTGGTATCTGCAGGGAGTCCTGGAACCAATCCCCCGTGGATACCAGGGGACAACTGTATACATCGCTGAAAGACTGGAAAGTTATACATCAAAGTACGAACACTAGTTATTCCTTAACTTGAGGATTATTTATAATTTTTATTTTCTCCACATTTTCCACAGTGAGCAAGAATTAATTTTGTAAATAGAGACTTATTTGTAAAATAAGCAAAACTCCCAAACATTATTAAATAAGGCAATAAATGCAAAAAAACCCTCAAAACCTACTACATATAATTGAATACACACCATATACACACATGCACCGTCATATACAAAGTAAAAGAAAACTGGTGACTGTTGCTCCATGAGCGTTGGCTTTTGAAGCTCTTGAATACCTTTGTAGGCAAGAAGCTGTTCTCTACTCTTGGAACATCAGCCTTGGATGGATATTGATGCTGTTTTCAGTAGGGGTTTAGAATTTGGACTTTGGAAACTGACTGTTAGGTTTGAATCCTGGCTCTGCTGTTATTTATGGTTTTATCTTGGGCAAGTTGCTTAACAGTTCCTAAGTTTTCCCCATTTGTGAAATGATACCTACCTTATAGGGAGGTTAGGATTAAATGAGTTAACTTAATAACATGCTTACAGCAATGCCTGGCACTTAGTAAGGGATCAGTATTAGTTGTTTTGGTTATTATTCCTGTCTTTTATTTTCCCTCCAAACTCTGTCTTCCTTTCCCTCCCCCAAAGTTAGCTGGAGATTTAGATGGAAAGTCATAGTTTTTATTCAGATTCAGTTTCCCAAAGAGGTCACTGGTCAATAAGGTACATACTTCTTCTCCTACTAAAATTTAGTAGCAACTATACCTTATTTTGTAAATATTTGTATGCTTTTATGGTATGATTTCTAACCAGAAATTGTCCACAGTCAGTGATTCACTAGGAGGATTTACAAGACTCAGCAGATGGTTGTACTTACAGCTGTGATTTATTACAGCAGAAGGATACAAAACAAAATCAGTGAGAAGAAAAGGCACATGGAGTAAAGTCCAGAGTAAATCAGTGTAAGCTTCTAAGGGTCCTTTCCCAGTGGAGTTACACGGGATGCGTCTAACTCCTCCTGCAAGTTGTGACAACACATGTAAAATGTTTACCAAGGAAGCTCATTAGAGACTCAGTGCCTAGGGTTTATATTAGGGATTGTTCATATAGACACTCTTTGCTTAGCATGTACCAAATTTCTAGACCCTAGAAGGAAAACAGGTATTCAGCACAATTCACATTTGTTTGTAAAGTGTAGGCACACTGAGCTGTTCCTACTAGGAAATGGTAGGAACTGTCCTGAAATCTAAATTTCCAGATGCCAGCAAGGGACCAGCCTTGCAAGCAGACCTTTCTAGGGATAGCAATCTCAGGCCTGCTATGTTAACACTTTTCTGTACCATGGTATGTTATGAAATGTATTTTACTTAAGAAACGAATGTCGACAAATCTAGACGTTTTAAAAAAGCTTTATTGAGATACAATTCTCACCTTATAAAATTCAACCAATTAAAGTGTACAGTGCAGTGATTTCTAGTATATTTATAGAGTTGTGCAGCCATCACCAGAGTCTAATTTTGGAACATTTTCATCATCTCCCCCTTAAAACCCTTACTCATTAGCAGTCATTTCTCATTCCTACCTTTCCCCTCCCTCAAGCTTTCCCCCCACACCCTGCCAATTCCTAGGCAACCACTAATTTACTTTTTGTCGTTAAGGAAAAATCTATACTTTAGCATGTTTTCATTTTTATTTCATCTGTGATATTAGTGTCTTTGTAAATGGTACCTTACAAATTATTCACAGGTATTTTACTTCCAGTGTGTCAAAGATTCAGAGTTTGAGTCTGTATGGCAGCTTCTACATCTAGAGCACTTATCTACACTAATCATCATCAAAATGGATATTACATGAGTTTGGGATATTTAATGAAATAATTCGTTATAAAAGCCCTTGTTTTTGCAATGTTCGTTCTCACTTGTTTAAAAGTATATAATACAATTGATTGAGGCATAACAATGAGAATTTTAATATTTATGGGTTGACGTTTAGTCTTTTCATGGTATCTTTTTGCTAAAAGAGAGAAAGGGACTCATAGTGAACAGGATGAAGTTGGGAGAGGTAGTTACGCTGTTGCCATTCAGGTGTAGAGAGGGGAAAAAAGTGTAGATTGTTAGGAGGAGGTAGGACAAAAAGTATTCCTTTATTATAAGTGGCTATTAATTTTTTGGCATTCTCCAATGTTGGTACAATATACAGTAGCAATGAAAAGTAAATTTACATGTGAATTTATATTGAACCAGAAGCTAAAAATTTTTTAAGTTGTAGAAAATTTTCAATTTTAAACAAAGCTGCTTGTATGTTTTTAACCATTATTTTGGTTGAAATCTAGTTTCTTTGAAAATTGGGTTAGTAAGACAAGCTGTACTATAAACTGAGCACTATGGGAGGATGTTTGTTTTGTGATTAAAACACAGAACTTTGTCATCATGAGTTATATAGGTATTGACTAAACATGGGTGTTCACCTAAATGTCCAAATCTGTGTAATTCTTATGCTTTTGAAATAAAAGCTTTACCTTTAATGTTAATACATGTTTATAATTAAAAGGGATATTTTTGGACATTGAGAATTAATATATCAAATGATCTATTCCCTGGGACAAAGCACCAGCTCTCATAGTTACTTACATCCTTGTCTTCCAGGTGATTTTACGACGAGATGCTGCTCTCCATAGGGATGCTCATGCTGTCAGCCACACAAGTCTACACCATCTTGACTGTCCAGCTCTTTGCATTCTTAAACCTACTGCCTGTAGAAGCAGACATTTTAGCAGTAAGTACAGTGAAATTTATTCATGTCTAGAAACATCCCTTAAAGAAAAGCTTAAAAAAAGCCCTGAATGATATTTATAAGACATTGTTATAAGATATTTTTATCTAAAAACATACCCCAACACATATACACAGTTACTTGACATTGAGGTACCTTATTCATTTATTTATTTATTTTTTGAGATGGAGTTTCATTCTTGTTGCTGAGGCTGGAGTGCAATGGTGCGGTCCTGGCTCACTGCAACCTCCACCTCCCGGGTTCAAGCAGTTCTCCTGCCTTAGCCTCCCGAGTAGCTGGGATTACAGGCGTGTACCACCACGCCTATTTTTTTTGTATTTTTAAGAGACAGGGTTTCACCATGTTGACCAGGCTGGTCTCAAACTCCTGACCTAAGGTGATCTGCCTGCCTTGGCCTCCCAAAGTGTTGGGATTACAGGTGTGAGCCACCGCACCCAGCGCCTTATTCATTTTTTTTTTTTTTTTGCTTCATATCTAGTGTAAGATCTTATGAACAATCAGTACCTGATAAATAATGTTGCACATGAGGGTATGTGTGCACATGTGGGTGCTTTGCACACATACCTACCTACTATATACTTATGTAGAATTTTACTGTTTTTCTTAGTACCTAGTACATCTCTTCATGACTGTAAGATCTCAGTGGTATCTCTATTGATAATAATATTTAAGAAATTCTATAAGATGTTGATAGAAAACTTCAACCCAAGATTAGCATTAATGAGTCAGAAGAGAAGCACAGTGGTCCTATCTTTGATGGTGGATAAAAAAGTTTTTAGAGAAGAAGAATGCTGCTCAAAACCTTACCATAGCCTCTCTTAGCTACTGTCTCACTTTCCTCCACACTGCAGAGTAATCAGATGGTCTCCAGCTTAAGATAAGGCTTGACTAGTGAGCTTTCGACTTTATGATGGAATGAAAGTGATGTGCACATTCATTATGCACCTCAACTTATGATAAGATTATGTTCCAACAACCCCATCATAAGTTGAAAATATCATAAGTAGAATTTGACTTCTGAAACATTTTTGACTTAGATATTTTCAGTTTATGATGAGTTTATCCAGATGTAGCCCCATTGTAAGTTGAGGATATATATTTTCTATTCCTCTTTTTCTGTGAAGGTAGAAAAAGAACATACATGCCTATCCTCTAGGTCTGTGCTAAGGATTTAGTTTTACTTTCTGGGTGCAACTGGTTTGCTTAATGGTATCAGGTGAAAAATAAAAGGGCAAGAATTGTTGCTGATCAAAGCTTGTTGTGGTCCTCAGCTGTGCTCCTGCACTTTGCAGCAATTCTGGAAGATTCTGAGATCATTGTAGCACTTGAGAGAGCCAGGCTGATTTCCATACTATAACTTTTGAAGGCAGAGGATGCTAGTAATCCATACGAGATTTCTCACCCCCTGTTGTCCTCTGTAGGGAACTGGTTGATTAGGTTTGTTTTTGGGAATAGTCTTGGTCTTTTGAGGTGGAGTGGAAATAGAACCTTTGAAGACTGAGTCCATTGCTATTCAAATCTCCCTTCTCAATTGGTCCCTAAAATCCTTAGAATATTCTTGGCATGACTTTTGAAATGAGTTTAGAGGATTTATGGACTGATCAGGAAATAAAGTTCTCCTTGTCTCCTTTCTCTCCTTTGATTTCTTCTATTTTGTGTCTCTCTTTTTCCCTCTCTGTTGTTTTTAATACCTTTTGCCTTCTTTCTTTCATTTATACCCAAGGTGGATTGCTATTCTGTGGTTGAGCTGCCTGATGGATTAAATAATTTTCAGTGATGTGCTCTGGGAACTTAAGCAGCTATATGACCTTGATCAAATTACTCAGCTGCTATAAGTGCCACAGTGTCTTTATTTCTTTATGTGAACTAGAGTGTTGTGGTGGTGATTAAATAAGATAAACTGCTTAGAATAGTATCTGACACATAGTAAATGTTTTATATATGGTTTAAATCTTCATTATAATTATCATTCTGATTATATTTCACTCAGCCCCTTGAGAAGATATGAAACTACCTGAGCTGTATTTTTTAATGTAGAGACAAAAAAAAAATGTTAGGTATAGAAGAATAGTCAGTCCTTTTTGCTAGCAGGGTTCCCTGTGCTTTACACAGGTACTTGTGGAATGTATGTTGATGTCCTCTAGTGAAGGACCTGTAAGATGGGAGCTGTGTAAATCTGATCTCTATGCTGACCATAAGGATAGAAGGCTGACACGAATGCAAAGATGGCTGGAGGGGAGCGGCTTGTGAAGGCATGTAACTGGTAAAACAGGGAACTAAAAATTGAGGCAGAGGAACTGGATATGTGACAGTCATTCAAAGGAAGTGAGTTAAGAGGTAGAAAGTAAGAGCGCTTCCTTTTAACATAATAAGAGCATCCCTGAAATCTGAGTTTGCAGTAATACAGATATAAATAAATTAGACATCTAGTTCCAGTCAACTAGGTTGATTCTAGTTCCATTTGCACAGGGCTTGGGATGCTGCTTTTGAAAAGTTAAGTCCGTTTTGGTTATGCTATTTGTAATGCCAGATGCCTTTGGTTTTGTTTTTTTGTTTTTTTTTTGCAGTTGAATTCTCCCATGTGACTTTGAATTCACAGACAACAGTGTTTGTCCAACTAGTTGAGTTCTAACAGGCTATGGAGATGCTGCTATAGCATGACTAGCTGACTAGTCAGACAGACCTCTAGGCCATGAGTACTTGGAAGGCAGGACTGTGTCTTACTAAACTTTATTCCTGGTGCCTGGTGTCGGTTACACAGTAGAAATTCAATACAGGTTTGAAGTAGTTAAAAGCCTTCTCTTAGAGATTTTTTGCATCACATTTTCTTTTAATGGCATCTGTTCCTTAGTACTTTTAGATTACTGTTTTATCTCTTATCATTTTCCTTTTACCCAAAAAGAAACATAATACTATTAATTTTGTAGGTTTATACTAGAAACATGAAATTTTAGAATTGCACTTAAGAGATAACTATATCAGTGCTGTATATTCTGAGACTCATAGTCCACAAGTGACATGCTAGTTTTGAATTGTGCCCAAGATCTTACTGAGAAGTAATATCCATCTTATATGAGAGTCAAACAACCCATGTTGCTTGATGCCCAATCTGCCTTTTGATTCTTTTGTCTGGATTTGTCAAAGAGAATTGGTTGCTGGGTGGTGATTATGAGGGCCAGTGTGCTGTGTAGCAAAGAAACACCCAATGGGTGGTGGTGTGAATGGATTGGATTATATAGCATGGTAGTCCAGAGCTCCAGAAATGGATTTATAGTCAGAGTTGAAATCCAGATCTACCACTCTGTATTTGCATGACCTTGGGCAGATTACTTAGCATTTCTTAAGTAATGGTTAACTTTTTGTAAAAGTGAGAGTTTGTGAAGGACAGTATAGAGTAGTAGGTTAAGGGCTGGGGTCTGGGGCCAGACTGCCTCAGTTAGAATCCTGGTTCTTCTAATTTACCAGAGCTTATTTTCAACATGCTGTTGTCAATCTGTAAAATGAGGATGATAGTAATAGTGGCCTACTTTGTAGAGTTGTTGTTAGGATTAAATAAATTATTACCTGTAAAGTTCTTAGCATGATGTCGGTACATAATGAGTGCTCAATAATTGTTAGATATTTATTACTTTCTAAGTTAAATTAAACCTTTTGTTAAGGAAGCTGTCAAGGAAAATAATTGGTTAAGGAAAAGACCTTTTCAAAATAAGTGTACTCAGACTGTTACGTGGTAATCACTAAGAATGGGATTCTAGTGAGGAGTAACTATTTTCTACTTCAGATTTTTTTTTTTTTTTTTGAGATGGAGTCTTGCTGTGTTGCCCAAGCTGGAGTGCAGTGGCACAATCTCGGCTCCCTGCAACCTCTCTCCTGGGTTCAAGCGATTCTCCTGCCTCAGCCTTGCAAGTAACTGGGATTACAGGCATTTGCCATCAGGCCTGGCTGATTTTTGTATTTTTAGTAGAGATGGGGTTTCAACATGTTGGCCTGGCTGGTCTTGAACTCCTGACCTCAGGTGATCTGCCCACCTCAGCCTCCCAAAGTGCTAGGATTACAGGCATGAGCCACCGCACCCAGCCTACTACTTCAGATTTTTAAACAGTGAACATGCTTTAATTTTATGAGCATCACTCCCCTCCCTCCTTATACCGAAAACGGAAAGTACCTTTGTTACTCTTGTTCACGGTAGGAACATTTTTTGTTTTAAACAATATGATTTTAAGAGGCAATATGAGACAATCCTTATTTTGCTGTTAAGGAAAGACAAAGCAGTTTCAAAAAGGGTTTCACTCAGTAACAAAACTTAATCCACATCTCAATGTTACAAGTACTGTAGTTCAAGATAGATATTTTATTTCTGTAATTTTAGCCGTAATAGTGAAACTCTTAAGTAATAGGAAGAGATAAAAAATACTTTAGTATATAGTTTGTAGATTCTCCATTTCCTAATTTCAAAATATTAAATTAATTAAAATATTAAAAAATACTGCTTACACACATTTGCATTTGTCCTTGGTCTATTTCCATTGATCTAGATAAGTTACTTTATTTTACAATGGCATATTTGGCTAGGAGGGATTAAATGTTTTTCTTAGGTTCAACATTAACCTCATCATAGGTGAATTAAATCAATTAAACATGTTTTAATTAAGAGATTAAACGATAGATTGTGATAATGGGTTTAAAAGCATTTTGTAACTCTAAAGTATTTTGTAAACTATGGAGTAATCTGCAAATATGAATTATTGTTGCAATGGGAAATCACGCTGAAGCAATTACCACATATGCTTGGTGGCCTCCAAGAACACTTCTAGAATGAGTATCCCAGCAATAACAGAATGAATAGGTTTAGTGACTGCATTTAGATGCTTGAATCACATAGTTTCCTGAGCTAATTACAAGCATACAGTGAGAGGCAAAGGTACAAGATGGACATGCTAAGACACTCAAGATAGGGTTCCAGTGGGATGCAAAAACCACACTGCCTGAATCCTGGGTCACCTGTTGTAGTTTGTCCAGTTTCCTGTATGCTGCATCAACTTTTCCTGCTGACAGTGTGGTACGGTTACCAGGACCTGAGTTGATGGTGAGCCAAGGGGACTTGACAAATGGAAGGTGTCTAGATCCAACATTTGCTTGCTCTGCCGGAGAGATGCAAGACAACTGGTCACAGCTATAATTGGCTCTTAAACTGTGGAGCTGCTTATCTGCATGCCTCTGGCAGACGACAGAAGAGGCTAGGATAGCGTTAACCATTGAGTGTTTGATTCAGGGATAACGTAGCTATCAGTCTGGATGTGTGACCTAATCCATGCTTTGTGAATACTTAAAGTTTACTTAATCCTTCCATCTTTTCTTATCTATATATAACACTCTTGCTTTCTTCCCTTTTATCTATCTTCAAACCATCCTTTGTATCTATATGCAAAACAAATGTGTTCTTTTTTTTGTATTTATGTCCTACAGGTTATGAACACCTACCTTAATTTCTAGTACGTAATTTTCACTTGTGTTTCAAAAATTACTTGTTTACTATCTATGCTGAATTTCATCTGTATCCCTTGTTTCTCTTGCTCTCTGTATAGCAAATTGAACATTATTAAATGATAAAGCAAACTCATCTCACAACTATTATCATTACTATTCTCTTCTCAAAGCACAAAGAACTTTTGTTTTTTTTCTGTAAAGGACTAATAAATATTGTAGCATTGGAATCTGTATCTGTGTGGAAGGGGGAAAGTTGTTGAAGAGTTTGAATACCTCCAGCTTTTTCCATAAATGTATTTCATTGAATTTGGTCTCCTCAGTGTTCAACCCTGGATAAAATGTTCAGCTTATACAAAATTGACATGCCTTAAAATATGATATGATGCTGCTTCTTTCCAAAAGAAAGTCATTTTCATAGCTAGAGCCAGAAATGCTGTAAATTTCTTCCAGTAAATCAGATCTATATAATATAGAGAAAATAAAATGGAGCACTCCTCCTGGAAGATGATCTATCTGGAAAATTCCTTGCTAGGAAATTGTCTGTGGGAACAACTCAGAAAACAGTAGGCTGAATTAGTGTTGCTGCTCGATAATAACATTTGAAATCAGAATCCAATTTAAGCATTTGTATATGTTATAAATTCTATATATTCCTTCCATTTTAGTGGATGTACATTTACAAATTCAGTTTTATTTTGATAAGCTGTGATAGTAATCAGAATTGTCAAAATAATAATTATATATAATTTAATAAATCTTTGTTTTTAATGTTATGTATAAATTAGTCTTAACTTGAATATTTAAAATTTTATTTTTAGTATAACTTTGAAAATGCATCTCAGACATTTGATGACCTCCCTGCAAGATTTGGTTATAGACTTCCAGCTGAAGGTTTAAAGGTAAGGCAGTTGGTAATACATTGTAAAGACACAAGGTATTTAATAAGGTGATTTTTATTGTTTATTATTTAAAGAATGAAATAATTTCTATTTATTATTATAAAACCTATACATAGTCATTTGTAAAGGGTCAGATTATTCAAAAGATATCAGAAGGAAAGTGAAAATCACCTAGGATTGTATTATTCTGAACTAACTGTGGTTGACTTTTTGGTATATCACATTTCAGACCTGTTTTTTTAGGATACGTGCGATGCATGTGTTTGTAGATGTATGTGTGTGTGTGTACATATACATATATACACACACATTTACATATATGTGTAAATGCTTTCATATACAGTGAATCTATATTTAACACTAATAGAAACATGCTATTTGGTTACCTACCTTTTTCTTTTAATTGTATGTTATGATCATGTTTTTCATGCTGATATGTAAGGATTTACATTATTAATTGTAACAGCTGCATAGTTTTGCAATATCATGAAATAGTATGGATTTTGAACACTGCTTTAGTTTTTCATAGTGGATATTTAGGTTGTCTAGTTTTTACTATTACAGTGCTACAATGAATGTTTTTCTTTGTGTATTCATCCATTTATCTCCATAGGATACATTTCCAAATGTAGAATTGCTTTATGACATGAATATTTAAAATTTTGTTTTATGTTTTCAGTTCTTCCTCCAAAAAGTTTACAACGATTTAGAATTCCATCAGTAACATCTGAGACTGTCCTTTTCCCCATACCCTCTTAAATACTAGATATTATCGAACTTTTGCTAATTTGATTTTAAAAAATCTAGTGAACGTAAACATATTTTTTGCTACGTGTGTGTGTGTGTGTGTGTGTGTGAGAGAGAGAGAGAGAGAGAGAGAGAGAGAGAAAATGGACTATTAATGCTTTTGCCCAATATGAGAGCGAGAGAGAGAATGGACCTAATTTAAATGCTCTTTGCCCATTTGAAATTAAAGTGTCCTTGTGCTTTGGTAAAGAGTTCTTTATATATTGGAAGTATCAATTTTTTTTTGCCATAATATGCTTCAGATTTCCCTTCCTCAGTTTTTCACTTTATCTTTTATTTTTTTTTAAGGTTTCAAAGTTTGTTTTATGTACGTTAGAAAATTATTGTCTTTTTCCTCTAACCTCTGGTGGTTAGAAAGTCCCTTTCCTCATTCAAGAATATTAGTTTTTGTTATATAAATAGCAATGAAGTTTGTATAGATATGTACCATAGAATGCATTTCAGTTTAATTCTGATTTTCTTTTTTTTTTTTTTTTTTTTTTTGAGACGGAGTCTCACTCTGTCGCCCCGGGCTGGAGTGCAGTGGCCGGATCTCAGCTCACTGCAAGCTCTGCTCCCGAGTTTATACCATTCTCCTCCTGCCTCAGACCTCCACCCTGATAGCTGGGACTCACAGGCGCCTGGCACCCGTCGCCCCGGCTTAGTTTTTTGGTATTTTTTAGTAAAAAGAGACGGGGTTTCACCACGTTAGCCAGGATGGTCTCGATCTCCTGACCTCGCGTGATCCACCCGTCTCGGCCTCCCAAAGTGCTGGGATTCACAGGCTTGAGCACCGCCGCCCCGGCCTATTTGATTTTCTTAAAAATTCCTCTTTTTTTTTTTTTTTTTTTTTTTTAAGGTAGGTTTTCACACTGTTGTCCAGGCTGGAGTGCAATAGCACAATCTTGACTCACTGCAACGTTCACCTTCTGGGCTCAAGTGATCCTCCCACCTCAACCTCCCTAGTGGCTGAGACTAAGTGTGTACCACCATGCCCGGCACCCCATGTAGAGATGGGGTTTTGCCATGTTGCCTAGGCTGGTCTTGACCTCCTGAGCTCAAGGTAATCTGCCCACTTCAGCCTCCCAAAGTACTGGGATTTCAGGCATGAGCCACCGTGCCTAGCCAGAATTTCTTAGTGAGATACCACAAACCTATTATTCTTTTTTTTTTTTTGGAGACAGAGTCTCGCTCTGTCGCCCAGGCTGGAGTGCACTGGCCGGATCTCAGCTCCACTGCAAGCTCCGCCTCTCAGGTTCACGCCATTCTCCTGCCTCAGCCTCCTGAGTAGCTGGGACTACAGGCGCCCACCACTACGCCCGGCTAAGTTTTTGTATTTTTTAGTAGAGACGGGGAAAACTATTATTCTTAATTAGGATGGTAGGCACCTCTGGGAGGGACATTCAGCTTTTAAATTATTTTTAAAAATTCATAGCATTGTGTGCCTATTTCTCATAAAAATATTTCAACCGAAAAGAAATACACATAAGGAAAAGTAAACACCTTCTTTTATTCTTTCCTTACCTATATGTAGCAGTCACACTTCCCTCTTCAGAGTTAAATATTATCAGTGATTTTACAGGTCTTCAGATCCTTTTCTGAACATGTAATGCTTTTTCGTTCTTTTTTGTTCATCAATTTATGGACATGTATACTTCATAAATGGTTATCATTTGTATACATGAAAAGTTTCTTAATTCTTACAATGAAATCTGCTCTAGCTAGTTTTACCCAGAAAGGGGTTTATAAAGAGATAAAGATGTTCAGAGTATCATAGCCTGGACAACTGTTTCAGGAATAAAACGCAGAACCACCTTGTAGGACTGGCTTTGTAGATAAGTAGTGCAGCTAATGAACCCTCAGACCACATTATTTTTTCTCTCATCAGGAAGCCTTTGTGGTTTTACCTCACAACATTCGGCCTCTTCTGCCACCCAAGCTAATCAAAGAGATACCCTTTTTCAGACTGTTTCCTTACATGTCTGCTTCCAAATCCAACACTTGGATTTTCTGATTGATAGATTTTTGGCCACATAGTTACTTGCTACATATTTTGGTGAAATACCTAGCTATGAGGAACGCTGGGAAACACAGTATAGGTTTTTGTTGTTGTTGTTGTTGTTGTTGTTATTTTTGTTGTTTTAGCCTACTTTGGGAAGGTGGAATGCATAGTGGCTTCAGAAAATGTGGAGCACCACGATTGACAGATGTCTACTGCAGTAATTACCCTGCAAGGCTGGGCTGGGTGCAGTGACTCACACCTGCAGTCCCAGCAGTTTGGGAGGCCAAGGCGGGTAGATCACTTGAGGTCAAGAAACCAGCCTGAGCAACATGGTGAAACCCTGTCTCTACCAAAAAGTAGCTGAGCATGGTGGGTGCAAGCCTGTGGTCCTAGCTACTTGGAGGCTGAGGTGGGAGAATCACTTGAACCCAGGAAGGTGAGGTTGCAGTGAGCCGAGATCATGCCATCGCACTCCAGCCTGGGCGACAGAGTAAGACCTTGTCTCAAAAAAATAACAATAAATAAATAATTACTCTGCAGTGTGATTCCCCTACTTCTTCTGTTTTAGAGTTCTTTCCACAGCGGCATCTATAACTCTAGTATGTTCCTGTTAAGCACTGCATGGTATCCTGTAATATGAATGATCATAGTTTATTAGTAATTTCCTCTTTCCAAAGTTGTTATTTCTCTAGGATGGAGGTCTGGAAGTAGAATTGATGAAATCAATGGGTATATACATCTGAAAGTTTCATAGATACTGCCAAATTACCTTTGCAAAGGCTGTGCTAATTTATTCCCGTTAACATTGTAGGAGAATACGTGTCTCCCTATACTCTTGCCGACACTAGATATTGTCAGTCTTTTTAACTCTTGCCAATCTGATGGCCGAAAGTGTTATCTTGTTTTAATTTGCATTTCTCTGATTATTAATGATGATCAGGCAACCTTTCTTTCATTCTACCATAAGGAGTCAGACTATTCCTTCTCACCAAAGAGCCTTTCTGCTGAATAAGCTTATTTTAAAGAGCTCTATTAATTCTTGATAAGCATAATCTTATTGGTGCTTCTCAATTAATAAGTTACTATAAATTTGGTTTACATTTAAGAGATATGTTGACATAGGCCAGGCGCGGTGGTTCAAGCCTGTAATCCCAGCACTTTGGGAGGCCGAGACGGGCGGATCACGAGGTCAGGAGATCAAGACCATCCTGGCTAACATGGTGAAACCCTGTCTCTACTAAAAAATACAAAAAAACTAGCCGGGCGAGGTGGCGGGCGCCTGTAGTCCCAGCTACTCGGGAGGCTGAGGCAGGAGAATGGCGTAAACCTGGGAGGCAGAGCTTGCAGTGAGCTGAGATCCGGCCACTGCACTCCAGCCTGGGTGACATAGGGAGACTCCGTCTCAAAAAAAAAAAAATATGTTGACAAATTTGCTTATTCACTGCCTGGCCAAAAAAAAAAAAAAATGGTATTAGATATTTGTCTGCTTTTTGCACTATGACATAGGCAAGAAGAGAAGTGAAATATTCCAACAAAATTATTTGATTATTATGGGTAGCTTTTATAGTTGCATAACTGGTTTTGCCATTGCCCAGAATCAGAATTCAAAATGTCAGCCATACAAAGATTTACATTTGTTTACAAGGACTTGATAATAATGAAGCGAGGTAGCTCACTATAGTATAATGTCTGTAAAACCAGTTAAATAAATACATTAAAAATACAACTAAGTTAATTTAAAAATAATAAGAGACTTAGCTGAAAAATACTTTTTTTTGAGACAGAGTCTTGCCCTGTTGCCCAGCCTGGAGTGCAGTGGCAAGATCATAGCTCACTGAAATCACCAACTGCTGGGCTTAAGCAATCCTCCCACCTCAGGCTTCTGTGTAGCTAGGACTATAGTAGTGGGCCACTGTGCTAATTTTTAAATATTTTTAGAAATGGAATCTTGCTATGTTTCCTAGGCTGGTTGTGAACCCCTGGCTTCAAGCAATCCTCCTGCTTCGGCCTCCTAAAGTGATGGGATTATAGGCATGAGCTACTGTACCTGGCCAAAGTATCTTACTTTTTTTTTTTTTTTTTTTTTTTTTTTAGAACAGATCTTGCTCGTGACACCCAGGCTGAGTGCAGTGGCACGATCTTTGGCTCACTGCAGCTCGGCCCTCCTGGGTTTGCACGCCATATCCCCTTGCCTCGCCTCCTGAGTAGCTGGGACTCAACAGGCGCTGCCGCACATGCCGGCTTTAATTTTTTTTGTATTTTTAGTAGAGATGGGGTTTCACGTGTTAGCCAGGATGGGTCTCAATCCTCCTGAACTCATGATCCACCTGCCTTGGCCTCCCCAAAGTGGCTGGGATTACGGCGTAGGAGCCACCCGTGCCGCCCAAAGTATCTTACTTTTAAAACTCTGCCGAGAAGAGTTTAGGTGAGATAGTTTTTATAGGTCTAATTTATGTTCTGTATTTTGTAGCTTTTATAACATCCCTGAATTCCATCCGAATCATTTATAAGACATCAGATATTTATAGTATAACATATCAATTGAAATTCTGTGTTTGCATTCTGTTTATATATGCCCCAATATTAGGTTAATTGTATTTAAAGCCTTTTTCTGTCCTCTCCTGTATTTTAAAAAATACTATTCAAGTATAAGAAAATGACAAAGCCAAGGAATTTTGAGCTATTTGAGCTTTAATGCAAAAATGTGAATCTTTGCATGGATTAAAATATGGCACATCAGTGTTACGGAAGTTTTAAAAGGAAGATTTTATTTTTTTTATCTAGGTAAGTCCTTTGTTTGCAGTTTTATATTTTAATTGGCTGTTTAGGAAGTTACCTTTTCCATACAACCTTTTTAGACCTTGTAACCTTTGAGTACCATTAGTAATTAGTTTACAGTTCATTTGAAGAGTATATTTATATGTTTGGGCAAAATTGAGAATGATACAACTGTTTTTTTTGGAAAACACGTTTTGTCTTTGAAAAGATAAATAATGTTTCTTAGCAGTATAAATATACTTTCCTATGTCCTCAAAAAATTGGTAAAGATTACCTTTCCCCTAACCCATTCCCCCACTCTGCTTAGGCCAATAATTATTATTGTATAATGTAACATACAACTCTATTTTTACTTTTTTCAAATGGATAAACAAGTATTAAAGAATCATTATTGAGTAGTTATTATGGTTTGGATATGATTTTTTCATCCCCACCAAATCACATGTTGAAATTTGATCTCCAGTGTGGGGGTGTTGGGAGGTGGGGCCTAGTGGGAGGTGTTTGGGTCATGGGGGCAGATGCCTCATGAAACGGCTTGATGCCATTCTCTCTCTGGCTAGATGGAATTAGTTCTAACGAAATGGATTAGTTCCCTCAAGAGTGGGTTGTTATAAAGCCAGGCCACCTCTTAGGTTTGGTCCCTCTTCACATATGCCCACTTCTCCTTTGGCCTTCTCTGTCATGTTTTGATGCATCCCTAACCAGAAGCTGAGCAGGTGCCAGTGCCATGCTGCTTAAACAGCCTGCACAACCATGAGTTAAATAAAACTCCTTCCTTTATAAATAACCTGCCTCAGGTGTCCTGTTATAGAAACACAAAATAGACCAAGACAATAGTCAAGACTTTACATGTAGATGTGTAATGCTAGCAAGCAAGGTCTCTTGCTATACTTTTAGTTACACGTTGAGGGCTAGTCTGAGGAGAATCAAGCTTCTCCAGTTTTCTTGTTTCTATATTTTTAGGAAGTGCCTTGATAGGTGGAGGAGATAATGATTGTTAAAAAATTGAAAACAAGATTTATCTCTGATAAGGAAGCTTTGATCAGTAAGCCAAGTGTCAGATTACCTGAGTATAATTATCAATGGCAAATCTCATTTTCAGCAACACAACTCTTGAGCTAGATTTACCATGATCCACATATACTGTGTTTTGTAACCTGGTAGTTAGGGTATATTCTTTACGTTGAAGAGGAAGAAGACAGAGGAGATGACAGTGGGATGCAGATTTGTCCTAGACTATACTGTTCCTACTGTCCAGAACAAAGTTGCAAATACGCGGTTTTTCTTATATGATATATAATTTATTTCCCCTCATCATTATTCGTTAAATTAGTGCCCTGTATCATCACCAGTTAATTTCCCACAAACTAGGCTTGTTCTTTGAAAGTAATTTACCAGTTAATTTCAAAATTCTTATTACAGGAAATGATTTCGTTTAATATAAAGTCTTGAGATTAGAAGAGAGTTTTTTTCCCCTGGTGAAGGAAAATGCAAACATTGCAAAGAAATGTGATTGTTTGGATTGTTTATTTGTGCTACTTCCTTTGCCCGCTTTCTTTGCAGGAAACAAGCTCACTGCCACTTAGTATATTTTTCCTCTCAGAACACTTACACGGTTTTGTGATGTGAAGAAAGCCTTGGTTAAGGCTCAATGTGCTGGACTTTCTCACCTTTATGTTACAGTATCACCCTCAGTTTGTAAACTAAAAGGTCAGAGTTCCTTTTTCAAAGGATAAATAAAGAAATAGCATTGTCAAAATAAAGAGTAAAACCATCTGGTTATACATGAAATAAGAATTCTAAGGTCTAAGGACATTTTCAAATGCACATAGTTAGATGATATAAAAATAATACTTTTGTAGTGAATTTTGAGCTTCTAAAATAAACCCTTTCCTCTTAATTTCAAAAAGTCATGGTTGCTTATTCATTTATTAAATCAAGCAGGAATATAGCATTTCATTTGATTTAGAAAATAATTACTTTGTCATGACAAATTATCACTTAGAGAAGAGGGGAGGTAAAGACACACACACACACAGAGGAAGTCAAAGGAGACTCAGGTTCTTTACTTCATAAATCACCACACTCCCTTCATTTTCTCATTGCATTACTGGGTATCTTTTTTGTTCACTAAGTAGTTTTTATTAGATTTTCTTACTGGCTTTCTCTGTTCAATATGGCAAAAGACTAATTTTTTATTCTGCTCATGAAAAAATATTTTTCTCATTAAAAGGGTGATATATGCTCACCATTAAAATTAAGATGATATAGATATGAAAAAGAATATGGCTCATGGAGTAGAAGAATTGGTATAATTAAAACGACCATACTGCCCAAAGCAGTCTACAGATTCAATGAAATTTCTATCAAAATATCAATGTCATTTTTCACAGAAATAGAAAAAACAATCCTAAAATTTATATGGAACCAGAAAAGACCTCAAATAGCCAAAGAAATCCTGAACAAAAAGAACAAAACTGGAGACATCACACTACCTGACATCGAAATATATTACAAGGCAACCAGGTGTGGTGGTTCACACCTGTAATCCCAGCACTTGGGGAGCCTGAGGTGGGTGGAGCATTTGAGGTCAGGAGTTCAAGACCAACCTGGCCAACATGGTAAAACTCTGTCTCTACTAAAAATACAAAAATTAGCTGGGCATGGTGGTGAGCACCTGTAGTCCCAGCTACTCGGGAGGCTAAGGGAGGAGAATCACTTGAACCCAGGAGATGCATGTTGCAATGAACTGAGATCATGCCACTGCACCCCAGCCTGGGCAACAGAGAGAGACTCCATCTAAAAAAACTGTGTGTTTGTGTGTGTGTGTGTGTGTATGTATATGTACATATATACACACATATATACATATTACACACACACACGTATGTAACAAGGCTATAAGAACCAAAACAGTATGGTATTGATCTAAAAACAGACACAGAGACCAATGCTACAGAGTAGAGGATCCAGAAGTAAATTCACATGTTTATAGCCAAATGATTTTTGACAAAGGTGCCAAGAACATACATTGGGGAAATGACAGTCTCTTCAATAAAGAATGCTGGGAAAATTGGATATCCATATACAGAAGAATGAAACTGAACCCTTATCTCTGACCATATACAAAAGTCAACTCAAGATGGATTAAAGAATTAAAGCCCCAAAACTATAAAACTACTGGAAGAAAACATATGGAAAACACTTCAGGACATTGATCTAGGCAAAGATTTTACAGCTAAGATCACAAAAGCACAGACAACAAAAAGAAAAATAGACAAATGAGACTATATTGAACTAAAAGCTTTTGCACAGCAAAAGAATCAACAGAGTGAAGAGACAACTTGTTGAATGGGGGAAGATATTTGCAAACTATCCATCTGACAAGGGACTAATATCCAGAATATATAAGGAATTTGAACATCTCAACAGTAAAAACACAGTCTGATTTTAAAAAGGGCCAATGATCTAAACATATTTCTCAAAAGAAGGCATACAAATGGCCAACGGACATATGAAAAAAATGTTTAATATCACTAATCATCAGGGAAATGTAAAAACCACAGTGAGATAGCATCTTAATCCAATTAGGATGGCTATTATTAAAATGACAAAAAAATTACAGATTTTGGCAAGGATTCAGAGAAGAGGGAACTCATACACTGTTGGTGGGAATGTAAATTAGTACAACTACTATGGAAAATGGTATGGTGATTTCAAAAAAAAAAAAAAACTGAAAAGAGGGTGGGGGAGAACTAAATATAGCACTACCATATGATCCAGCAGTCCCACCACTGGCTATTTGTCCAAAGGAAAAGAAGTGTATCCAAGGGATACCTGTACTTGCATGTTTACTATATCACTATTCACAATAGCCAAGATGTAGAATCAACCTACTGTCCATGAATATATTAATGAATTTTAAAAAGTATGTACATGGAATGTAATACTATTTGACTGTAAAAATGAATGAAATCATATCATTTGTCGCAACATGAATGGAACTAGAGATTATTATGTTAAGTGGAATTATACAGGCAGAGAAAGAACAAATATCCAATGTTCTCACTCATTTGTAGAAGCTAAAAAAGTTGATCTTATGGTGATTGAGAGTAGATCGATAGATACCAGAGGGTGGGAAAAGGGTGTGGTTGAGAGGGGGAGATGAAGAGAAGTTGGTCAGTGGATACAAACATACAGTTAGATAGAAGGTATAAGTTCTAATGTTCCATAACAGAGTAGGGTGACTATAGTTAGCAATAATGTATTAAGTATATTTTAAAGTAACTAGAAGAGAGAACTTGAAATATTCTCAACACATATAAATGATAAATACTCAAGGTAATAGATTCCTCAAGTATCCTGACTTGATCATTACATGTTTTATGCATGAAACAAATTATCACATGCACCCCATAAATATATAAAATATTAAATATCAGTAAAGTTTAAAAAGAAGAATATGAAAATCATACGTAATTCTACAATTAAAGATTATAGTGGCAGACGTTTGGGTACAACTGTGTGAACTTGTGTAGACACATTCACGCCTTGATTTTATGCACTTATATGTGCTATATTGCAACTTAAAAAATTGGCAATATGTTGGATGGCATATCCAATATCATGGATATCTTTCCATATAAAAATCTATACATTCATATCATCATTCAAAATTATACAATTTATTGTAGTACTTGAATTACACCATGATGTAACCAATCCCTTGTGTCATTGGACATTTAGATTGCTTTCACTTTTTAAAAATTGAAATATTTCAAGCATAGACTAGAGTTTAAGAATAACGGAGCATCCTGTATATCTGCTACCTAGAGGTTAGTATTTTTGAAAGAAGAAATACAATATTACAGATACTACTGAAACATCCTTTTTATCCTACCGTATTCTGTTCCCTTACCTCGCTCCTTATAGATGATCATTATCCTGAAACTTATGTATATCTTTCCCATTTATGTTCTAAAACATACATATATATATTTTTTTCTACCATATATACATCTATAAACGTTGTGTTTCCATTTAAATTTTCTTTGCTCTGGTTTTAAAACTTGCTTTTTCATCTAATACTGTATTTGAAATTTTTGTTATTACATATTCCTAATTCATTTTAACTGTTGCATACTACATTTTATGGATATGCCACATTTTTTTTTTCATTCATTTGCTGGTAGATGCCAGTTTTTTACTTTCTTTTTTAGTGAACATCTTTTAAATATATCTGCTTGTATACATTATATCTAGATGCCAATTCACACTTATCAAATTAGTAAAAAGATGAGTCTAACAATATCCACAACTGACAAGGATATGAAACCAGGTATTTTTATATACTGCTGGTATAAAAGAATGTCCAGCCACTTTGATGAATTCAGTACTATCTCCCTTCTTCTGTAAGTGATAAGTAATAAAATAATTCATTATATTTTACATTTGATATATTCCCTGTTTCATGAAACAAATGAATGAGTAATCATCACCTTTGAAATTAACAGAATAACTAATGGCAATAACAGTACCTTTATTAAGGTATTATAATTGTTCTCCCTACTTTTGTTTGCCTGCGCTATCCCTTCTTGCCAGTTGCCATTCTCTTTGAATTCTGAGTACTGAAATAATTCCTCTAGTTAGGATCTGACCATTTCCATCATTATGATCCCTTTAATCAGATTGATAAGCAAATTGTATCAACTTTAATTAACCAGGTTGTGTTCAACTATAAACTGAATTATAATGACAAATTGCAAATGGCAAGTGCTGTGGTAAGTGATGAATGAGTGAGGGTCTTTGTTGTGGTTGTGTTTGTTATGTTTTGGAAAACAGCATGTTTTTTGTCTCATTACCAAAGAATTCCTCTTAGTCTTAATTCTTTTTTTTTTTTTTTTTTTTTAAGATGGAGCCTCGCTTTGTCACCTAGGCTAGAGTGCAATGGTGCAATCTTAACTCACTGCAACCTACGCGTCCTGGGTTCAAGCAATTGTTGTGCCTCAGCTTCCTGCGTAGCTGGGATTACAGGCATGCGCCACCACACCTGGCTAATTTTTGTATTTTTAGTAGAGACAGGGTTTCACCATATTGGCTAGGCTGGTCTCGAACTCCTGACCTCAGGTGATCTGCCTGCCTTGGCCTCCCAAAGTACTGGGATTACAGGTGTGAGCCACCGCACCCGGCCTATGTTTGTTTATAATACTAAAGGAGAATTTTTCTGATGCCTGTTTGGTTTTCATGGATTTACTTTTTCTATTTGTTTTGAACTCTTGCTGTCAAAGATTTTGTTAAGAATTCTGTAGTTATTACATTTAACCTCTTTATGTTTTTACAGGATTTGTCAAATACTATAGAATATGAATTATGCATAAATCTCCTTTACTGGGTTGTACTGATTATGTGGCAATTGTAGAGGACATGCATTGTTAGTGTAAGCACAATCCACTTAGAATTCTTGTTTTTAGAGAAACTGTTTTGTTGCATGTAGCTAGAATGGCAATGTTTGATTGGAATTTTTTTTTTTTTTAGAATGATGATGTGGTTGTAGTATTAGTGTGAATGTAACTACCATTGTTTGGATATTTGATCCTTATGTTGAAATCTGATCCCTAGTGTTAGAGGTAAGGCCCAATGGGAGGATGTTTGGGTCAGGGAAGTGGATCCCTCATGAATGGTTTGGTGACTTCTGCCACAGTGAATGAATTCTTACTCTTAGTTCCTGTGCGAGCTAGTTGTTCAAGAGTCTGGCACTTCTCTTCTCCTCTCTTATCATGTGATCTCTTCTTACACAGGTTCCCCTTCACCTTCCACCTTGCATGAGTGGAAGCAGGCCATCAGAAACAGATGCTGGTGCCATGCCTTTTGTGTGTGTGCGTGTGTGTGTGTGTGTTTTCTTGTATAGCCTGCAGAACTATGAGCCAAATAAACCTCTTTACAAATTACCCAGCCTCAGGTATTCCTTTATAGCAATGCAAACGCACAAAGACAGTAACATATCAATTAAAAGGCATTGTCCTCCAGAGCGCACATTCATTTTGTTTTCTGAAATGTCAAGGTATTATATCCACTGAGTGAACACACAGTATCTGTGTGTACCAAATGAGAGGCACACACCAGATGATCTTTTCTTCGTAGAGCTGGAATATCATAAAATCAAAATCGTAATAAATCGGTACTGTGTTAAGTAAAATAAAACTGAAGGTTACAGTCATTAAATGTTTGCAGTTACGCTGTTGTTATTAAGAACTAAATTTGATAAAGACAAAAAGAATGTCAGCTGCATCTTTTATGATTTCCGTTTGCTTAAATCTCTCCATATCAATTCAAATAAAAAAGAAATTATTGATCTTATTTCCTAGCTTTATTCTGGACACTGATTTGTTGCCATCCTCCCTCCTTTTTTCTTTTAATGGCAAGGTCATTAGCAAACTCTTTATGTCTGCAGATTAATTTGAAGTAGTAAACTTTGGAAGAAGATATTTATTAATTTATATGTAAATGAAATTTTATTTGCAATCAGGTTATTCTGATGATATAAAGAAAGGTATAGTGGATGTTTAATAAGATATATTGTATTTAGATGAAACAACCAAAATTCCAAAACCAAGAGAAGAAAAACTAGGCATTTGGAGTATATTTCTCCTTAACTTATGTGATCTAAGAAATAAAAAAACTAAATAAAAACAAGCATCTCCATAAGATAAAAGTGTTTTTTCTGGCTGTCTGCAGAAGTGGTACTTATCAATGGGTACAGTAGACTGGAGCCTGTACAAAGGAGCTAACCTTTTCAACACATTCATGAAACTTCTTTATATATATATATATATATA